>NC_071988.2:88825000-88915000 GCF_028885655.2 Pongo abelii | reverse complement strand
CTACATTCAGCAATTACAGGAAACACATTTTTAACATACATATCATACTTTTAAAAAAATATGTCAATAATAAAAGCAGTCATAACATTTTTAAAAAAGAATAAAAAAATGAAAACCGTAAGTAACAGGCAGAATGCAGTGTGGTATAGTTCGAAGTAAGGATCCAAACGCATTCTTTTGCCTGTGGATTTCTAATGGTCCCAGCACCATTTCTTGAAGAGACCATTCTTTTTTTTCCCCATGTTGAATGGTCTTGCCGCTCTTGCTAAGTATGTTGATGATAAATGTGTGGGTTTATTTCTGCACCGTCAATTCTGTTTTATTGATTTATATGTCTCATGACAGTACTAAATGACAGTACCAAAATGTCATGAGCACACAGTACATGACAGTACCAAAATGTCATGAGCACACAGTACATGAATGACAGTACCAAAATGTCCTGAGCACCACAGCATTGTAGTGAGTTGTTTTGAAATCAGGAAGAGTGAGTCTTCTATTTTGCTCTTCTTTTTAAGATAATTTTGGCTATTTTAGTTCCCTTGCAGTTGTATATAAATTTTAAAATCAGCTTGTAGTTTTCTGTACAAAAGTCATCTGGGATTTGAGGGGGATTTTGTTGAATCTATAGAACAGTTTGAGGAATATTGCCTTGTTAACAGCATTAAGTCTCTGATACATTAACATGGAAATTTTTCCTAATTACTTAGGTTTTTTTCAGCAATGTTTTGTAGTTTTCAGAGAACAAATTTTGCATTTTTAATTAAATTTATTCCTAATAATTTTGTTTTCTTTAAGACTTTTGTCAATTGAGTTGAAAATATATAGAAATACAATTGATGTTTTATATTAATTTTTTATTCTACAACTTTGCTGAACTCACATGTTTGTTCTAATAGTTTTTTAGTGGAATCCTTAGGATCAAGAAGATTGTATAAACTGTGAATAGAGATAGAATTACTCCTTTCTCTCTATTATAGGTGACTTTTATTATTCTTTCTCTTGCCTAATTCCTCTGGATAGACCCTCTAGCGTAATGTTAAATGGGATCAGTGTTAGTGACATCCTTTCTGTGTTCCCAGTCTTAGTGAGTAAGCATCCAGGTGTTCATCATTAAGTATAATGTTAGCCATAGGTTTTTCATAAATGATCTTTGTTAGGTTGAAAATGTTCTCCTCTATTCATAGGTTGCTGTGTGCTTTTTATAATAAAAATGCATTGTTTTGTCAAATGCTTTTTCTGAAACTGTTGAGATTATTATGAAATTTTTGTTTTTTATTCTGTTGATATGATGTACTACATTGATTGATGTTTGAATAAGCCAGCCTAGAATTCTTTTCATATCTCATTGACCATGGCATATGAATCTCTCTATAGGTTGCTGAGTTTGATTTGTTAGTATTTTGTTGAAGAATTTTGCATCCACACTCATAACAGACACTGTTCTGAGGTTTTACTTCTTTATGATGTCTTTGTCTAGTTTTCATAGCAGGGTAATACTGGCCTCATAAGTTTGGGTATCACAGTAATACTGGCCTCATAAGTTTGGGTATCACAGTAATACTGGCCTTATAAGTTTGGGTATCAGAGTAGTACTGGCCTCTTAAGTTGGAAACCGTCTCTTCCTTTTCTAGTTTTTGGAATAGTTTGTGAATAAAGGTATTAATTCTTTAAATATTTGATAGAATTAAACAGTAAAGCCATTTGTACCCGGGCTTATTTTATGGGTAGGTTTTTTGTTACCTCATTAATCTTTTCACTTATAGATTTACTCAGATTTTCTAGTTCTTCTTAGTTGATTTCGCTAGTTTGTATCTTTCTAAGAGTTTGCCAATTTCATCTAAGTTATCTAAGTTGTCTGTGTACAGTGGTTTATAACATTCCTTTATCTTATTTCAATAAGATCAGTAGTAAATGTCCTCTCTTTCATTTAAGTTTCCAAAAATTGAGTGTTCATTTATTTTTCTGCTTTGATCAGACTATCTAAAGGTTTTTCAATTTTGTTAGCCTCTCCAATGAATCAGCTTTCAGTTTTATTAATTTTCTTTATTGTTTTTCTATTTTTTTCATTAGTTTCTGTTCTAATATTTATTATTTTTTCAGCTCACTTTAAGTTTGCTCTTCTTTTTCCAGAATTGTAAGGTGGAAGTTTAAGTTATTCATTTGAGATATTTCTTTTTCTTAATATAGACATTTTGGAGCTATAAATTTTTCTCTAACTACTGTTGTAGCTTCATTCAAAAATTTTAATATGTTATATCTACATTTTCATTCATCTCAAAGTATTTTCTAGTTTCCCTTTGATTTTTTTATTTGACCAATTGGTTATTAAGTAGTATGTTATTTAATTTTAAATAGTTGTGAGTTCCCTAAATTTTTCCTGCTACTGATTCTAATTTCACTCAGAAAGTATACATTGTGTTATCTCTGTCCTTCTAAATGTGTTGAAGTTTGTCTTATGGCCTAGAAGATATCCTAGAGAATGTTCCATGTGCACCTGAAATGAATGTATATTCTATTATTGTTGGATTGAGAGTACTTTAGATATTTGTTAGTACTATGTAATTTTTGAAGTCTTCTATTTTTTAATCTTCTGTCTACTGGTTGTATCCATTATTAAATATTTAGTATTGTAGGTTACTAGTATTATTATTGAATTTTTCTATTTCTCCTTTATTTTCTGTAAGTTTTGTGTAATGTATTTTAGTGCTAGGTTATTAGATGTATAGATGATTATAAGTATACATTTTTGATGAATTGACCTTTTCATTATTATAAAATATCTATCATCTATCATTGTCTCTGGTAACATTTTTTAAGGTGTATTTTGTCTAATATTACTATAGTCACTCTAGATTTCTTGTGTTTACTATTTGTATGATATATATGTTTCCATCCTTTGATTTTCAATCTATTTGTATTTTTGAATCCAGATTGTATTCCATCTAGAGAATATATAATTATATCATATTTTTAAATCTAGCCTGACAATCTCTGCCTCATGATAAGACTGCTTAACCCATTCACATTTTATGTTACTATTGACATAGTTGACAACATTTTCAACTCTATCAACTAAAAAAATTTAATTTTGTTTCTATATGTCTCAGGTATTTTTTTTCTATATTCCTCTTCTGCTTTTTTTGCAGTGAATAATTTTTCATATGGCATTTTAATTTCTTCAGTGATTTTGTCATTATACATTTTTGTGTTAATTTTTTTGTTTTGTTTTGGTGGTTCCTGTAGAATTTACAACATACATTGTAACTGACCAGAATCAACTTCAGATGTATACTAACCTAGCTCCAGTGATATATAGAGATGTTACTCCTATAGAGCTTTATTCATTTCCCCCTATTGTGTTGCATCATTTTATATATATTACATCTATTAATGTTACAATTCCAGTAAAAGCTGTTATATTATTTTACCATATGTAGCCATTTCCTTTGCCTAATATAGCATTTCCTCATCTATCTTCTCTGTGTTATTATTGCTAAATATATTACACATGTAAATTTTCTATATGTTATAGTATCAACAATACATTATATACACATTATTTAATACAATTTCTTTTTATAAATCTGTAAAGAGAGGAAAAGAGGAAAAAGTATGCCTCTAAACTCTCTTGTATAATAACATAGCTAGATGAATTGTTGCACTTTGTTTTTTTCCTGTGAATTTTTATTACCAGTGGAATCACTTGCTTTCAGCCGGAAAAACTTTTAGTATTCTTTGGCAAATATACTTACAGAAAATTATCTCCATTTACGTTTATGTAGGAAAGTCTTTTTTACCTCCACTTTTTTAAAGATTCGCTGGACTTAGAATTGTTGGCTGTTTTTTCCTTAGAGCACTTAGAATATATTACCCCTCTGCCTTCTGTCCTTCAATGTTCACACTCAGGATACAACTGTTAGCCTTAGTGAGCTTCTTCTCTAAGCAATGCATCATTTTTGTCTTGCTCCTTTCATAATTGTCCATGTCTTTGACATTCAGCACTATTACTATGATGTGTTTATTTGTAAATCTCTTTGTGTTTCTCCTGCCTGGGGTTTGTTCAGCTTCCTAGCAAAGGAAATCAAAACATTACACTCCAAAATATGGCTCGTTCATATAGTAAATATTTTGAATTAAAAATCCTTGGACAACAACAAGCACCGGAAGAAAATTTTCCTTTGTACCAAAGAGAACAATTATCCTTCTTCCATTCCCTGTAATCTTATTATCTGTTATAGGAAAGAAGACCAAGAATGTAACCACAACTGTTCAAGTCCTTCTTCAAGATATTGATGGTTTCCACGGTTCATTTAAATTCCAGAGAGCAATTTACAACTTCTGTTTCCCAGTCTAATCATTGTTCCTAGTGATCATTTATTGTTCCACAGTAGAATTCCTTTTCTCCAGCTTCCATGACTTGTCTTACCAGGATCCAAGCCTTCAATCTTTCTATAACCTCAAGATTGTATGTAAGTTTATATAATTCATTGAGAAGTTGCTTCTTCATTTGTAAGGCTCCTGTGTAAACACGTTAAACAGATCGATGTGCTTTTTCTCCTGCTAGCTACTCTGCCTCGTGTCAGTGATTTCTCAGTGAAGCTTTACAGGGACAAAGGCCTTGGTGCCCACACTGGATATGCAATTTGTTTGTCGATAAATGAGGGAAGTTTTCACACATTATTTATTTGAATATCTTTTCCACTCCTTTGACTTTCTTCTCTCATTTTGTTGTTTTCATTATGCATGTATGCATTAGTGTGCTTAACAGTGACCCTCATTTCTCCAAGGCTCACATTATTTTTCTTTATTCCTTTTTCTTTCTGCTTTTTGGCTTACAAAATCTCTGTTGGTCAGTCTTCAAGTCTGCATAGACTTTCTCCTGCCATCTTGAGGCCATCTAATGAAGTTCAAACATTTTAGTTATTAAACTTTTTTTTTTTTGAGTCAGAGTCTTGCTCTGTCACACAAGCTAGAGTACAGTAATACAATCACAGCTCACTGCAGCCTTGACCTCTTGGGCTCAAGAGATCTTTCTACCTCAGTCTCCAAAGTATCTGGGACTACAGGCATGTGCCTCCTCACCTGGTAGTTTCATCAGTTTTTGTAGAAATAGGGTCTTGCTATGTTGCTGAGGCTGGTCTTGAACTCCTGGGCTCAAGCAATACACATGTCTCAGCCTCTCAAAGTGCTGGAATTATAGGCCTGAGCACCTGGTCTACTACATTTTTTAAGTCCAGGATTTTCATCAGGTTCTTCTTTTATAATTTGTCTACTTATTAACAATCTGTATTTGATACAAGAGTGTCATTATACCTTGCCTTACTTCCTTAATAATGGTTTCCTTTAGCTCTGTGAACATGTTTGTAATGATTCTCTTGAATTTTTCTGATAAATCTGATATGTGGTCATCCTCAGACAATTTCTGTTGCCTTTTTTCTTAGTTTTGGGATTATGCTTTCTTTTTTTATCAGAATTTTTTGTTGAAAACTGGACATTTTAAACAGTATGTTGTAGAATGTCTGGGTATTATTTATTTTCCCCCCACCTCCCAGGATCTTCGAATATTTTTACTTATTTATTTGTTCTGTGATGGGCTAGATTATTTGCATAAACTGGACCTTTTCTTCCACAGGTTAAAACTGGTGATATTAAATCTAAGGGAGGTGCAGCCTTGCATCTGCCTACAATCACCCTGGGATGGCAACTGTTTGGGTTAATTCTCTTCATCTCTTTCCTTGACTATACAAAGCTGTCACACTCTACTAATTGCCCATTAATTGAACAAGTGTTTTCAACAACACCTCAGAGCATAAATTCTTCTATAAACCAATCCAGTCAAATTATAATTCTTTTGAAAATGGTTTCCAAGGTCGGTGTTAGATACTTGTTTTGACCCCACTAGTGGTTATCCAAGCAGCCTTATTCCCCAGTTCTGTCCTGCAGCATATATTGCCTACAGATTAGCTTGTATCTTGAATCTTCTCTCAACTCTCCCTCACTACAACTTCCACTGTTCTTCAGAACACCCTTAGGCTTGAGTTTCTATACCCTCTGCTTCAAATGAATTCAGACTTTTGGAAAGAGATTAGGAGGTATGTGCTTTATGATCTGCTTCTCTCCCCAGACAAAAATCTCTGAACAAGCACTCTGGACGTGTGGCTGTGCACATCAGGTTTTCTTTGAGTGACAGAGAGAAACTCCTGCTCTAGAAGCTAAGCACTCAGTGGAGAGTGAGGCAGCATCCTTAGGACCTCTCAGTTTGCCTCTCTTGATGTGGAATCACAGCCTTTGAGCCAAGGAAAGGGTGACGAGGGCCCAGTTTTCTTAGCTGACTGTACTCAAGGTAAAACCTCTGATCCACTAGTAGAACGAGGTGGCATAAGAGACCTCCCCTACCTGTCAACTACACTTGCCCAGAACTTAGCCCCAGCAAAAAGTAGGTGTGGCAGGATGAGAAATTCTGATGTTTTGGTCTTCAGAGAAGAAATCCCTCTAACTGATTTCTGGTGGGAAAGGAAGCCCTGTATTCCTGACTGCAGCTCTATTAAGTAGAGTATGCAAATCAGGGAGCTAGGAGACAGGAGACAGGGAGAAGACTTGGGTCAAATACCACAGACTCTACTTTTTACTGAATCTTTATAGATTTCCTTGATTAGATGTGTAAAAGGAATATAAAAAATCTCAGGACCCCAAACTCACTAGGCCAATGGGAAAAGTTAAGCTTGGGAACCGAAATATTAAAAAACTGGTTTCTATTTTGTTCCTAAATAGATAGCTACAAAAATAAGAAGGCCACGTATCTCCCCACATAGCCTCCCTCACAAATTGCTAAAAAGGAAATTCCTTGCAGGACCTAAGATTTTTACCCCAAAACAGAGTTCTGTTGACTTTCACCCTGACAGTAAATTAACAGCTTATTTTTCCAGGTACGGGACAAAGACAGGACTAGATGTCAATCCTCCACTCACCTAAGACAGATGCCTATTTGACTGCTTCCTCTACTCTGTGTATACTTCATCTTATATAAAAATTTAGATTCACTGAGTGTGAGACAAATGCATAATTGACTGTTGTACTGTCCTCCTTTCACATGGAAGCTGTGGATTCACTAAGCACTCTTCAAAGTCCCGAACAAATGGAACCCTTTGCCTTTTTTGTCCTTTCTTTTTTTTTGTTTTTTGTTTTTTGTTTTTTTTTTACTTTCCTATTTCCCTATTGCCCACTCTTTTCCCTTTCAGTGTTGAAGTCCTAAAATCCTCTTTGGAGAAAGGATGAATCACAAATGTTCCGGTGATTTGTTGTTCCTTTTGCCTGGGCGTGTCCTCAACTTTGGCAGAATAAACCTCTAAATTGATTGAGACTTGCCTCAGTCATTTTCTTTGTCTTACGTATGTTTCCTCATTTGCTGTTTTCTCTTAGCATGATTTCCAGAGACTTTAAATGGCTGTTTATATTCATTTATTTATAATTTTTGCCAGTTTCATTAGGGAGCAGTCAACAGAGCTCCTAACACCATTGTACCTGCACTTCATCTCCTTTTCCAGTGTTCCTTGACATACATCAGCAACAGACATAAAATAACATTTAAAATATAAAGTGCTTGTAATTTCTATAAAAATATTATCCACCTAGGAATGCAACTAGCAAAAAAATGAATGTGCCATTTGTGAAGATATAAAATTTTATTGTAAGACAACACAAAGTCCTAAATAAACACATATATTTATAGATAATTGGTACATTATAATATACATGTCAAATCTCCCCAAATTGATCTTCAGATTTCAGTGCAATTCCAATCTCAATATTTGTAGCATGCAAAAAGACAATCTTTGAAATTACAATGTAATTTTTCATTTTTTTAAAAAAAAGTTTAAGTGGAAAAGCTGAAGAAGGTGTTTTGAATAAGATATTTTATATGATAAGTAACACATTAAGAAACACACACCATGTACAATAAAGAGGTATGTCAAAAGCACACAGGAATCAATCAAAGGCCTCCCAATGACCTGAGCTGGAACAGATTAAGCAAGCAAAGAAATAAAGTAGTAGTGGATAATATTCTAATAATAAAGAAATATTTATGAGTCTGTACTGATTCAAAAGGATGAAAAATAATTAACTATGGATGGGTAACTAATGTCCCATGCAGAAAAACTGCAAATAATTGATGTAAATACATCCATTATTGTGTGTGTGTATGTATATATAATATATATATATGTATATATGTATATCCTTCATCCTCAAGGAGATAGACAATAACTTCCCCTTTCTTATGCATGGGCTGCATACCGTGCTCTCTTTCCAGAGTCCGGTATGGAAAGGAGGGAAAAGATTAAATTTATGGTGGAGAAACTTTATAAGTACTGCCTCAGCAAGATTATCAAGGTTAACATAGTATATTATAATGTGTATATATTTATACACATAATTGATGTAATATATAATATGTAATATAAAATAACTACAATAGGTAATATATGTCATTGTATATAATATATAAATACAAAATGGATGGGAAATCCAAATGGCAAGAAACATATAACACGTGCTCAATACAGTTAATAATTAGGCAAATATAAAACTAACACTGAATTACTCCTTTTACTGTATACCAGACTAGCAGAAATTAATAATCTGGAAAAAACAAGTTCTATCGATGATGAGAAGCCAGTATAACTCTTAGTTAATGCTGAAGGAAATGGGGATTTGGTATAACCACTTTGGAAAACAATTTGCATTATTTCATAAAGGTCCTATATTTGTAAAATACTACATGAAATATACAATAATTACTGTAAATATCCTGGTGAAACTCTGTCATATTATCTCCAGGGAACATTTATTTTAAAAAAGTGTTTTTTTTGCAGTATTATTCTGTAAAATATCTTTCTGAAACAATTTAGATGACCAGAATAGATTTCAAAACTCATAGTCTCAATAAAATAAAATATGACAACAAAAAGTAATGTCAATTTTAACAAAAGAAAGTCAAAGAAAAATGCATTGAACATGCAACCACATTTGTAATGCTCCCAAACAAATAAATTAAGTAATACATATAGGGGCAAGAACTTTGTTAATAATGTAAAATAAAACAAATATATGTCAACAAATCCAACAGTGTGTGTACTTTAGGTGAAGGAAAATGAGGATAAAAATCAGGGAATAACACAAAAATATGTCTTGTATATTTTTCTTAAACTCATTTTTTGAAAATAAATGGTTTTTGCATATTTCTAAATTGGACAGTTGGATTAGGGGTACTTGTTGCATTGTGTTGCTTTCCTATCCATCCTTTCTCACATATATGTTTCTATTTTTAAAATATTATACAATGAAATTTCAAATTGAATTTGATGCATGCTGAATTTAGAAGTACTGCCATTCAAGGACATTTTTGTTATAAACAGTAAGGAAATTTATTTTAAAAAAATTAATAGCATTTTAATTATATTACTTTCAATTATATGAAAACAACTAGAGGTCCTTCACAGCAGCAGTCTGCAACCTTTTTGGCACCAGGGACCAGTTTTGTGGAAGACAATTTTTCTATAGATGTAGGAAGGGTTGATCATTTTGGGATGAAACTGTTTCACCTCAGATTATCAGGCATTCGATTCTTATAAGGAATGTGCAACCTAGGACCCTGGCACATGCAGTTCACAGTAGGGTTTGCACTCCTGGGAGAATCTAATGCCCAGGCTGATCTGACAGGAGACAGAGCCCAGGAAGTAATGCTAGCTTGCCTGAAGCTCACCTCCTGCTGTGTGGCCAGGTTCCTCACAGGCCACCAACTGGTACCAGTCCGTGGCCAGGGGGTTGGGTACCCCTGCTTACAGTTTCCTTCATCTGATAACCATGCCCTTGAAAAAAAATGTGTTTATATATTCAAACATTTTGGTAAAAATAACTTCTGGTGCAATTCAAATTTTAAAATGCTTACTTAATGAGGTTATTTTGTGAGAAGAACTTTTAAACCACTGTAAAGGAAGAATTTTCATTTTAAAAAATTATATATTTCCTACTTTAAAAAAGACTTTAAGACTCTTTAATAAGTCATTCTTTAATTATAATTAAAGTAGCAAAGCAATAGTTTTAGACAAGGTAATGTCTTTTTAAAAATGCTATCACTTTTCCTTCTTTTCCTGCAATCAATTAAATAGAAGTATTATCTTTTGTAGAGATAAGATCACTTCATAGTAGATAAATGCAAGAATACAATTTAGATTTAGTTAATGAGGCATGACTGCTCAACTAGCAAATGGATTCTATTTTCTCTTAAATTTTTTTAGTTTTCAAATCTACAGTTTGTAATTTGTTTTACAACTTACTTTTCGAAGTAACGTATCTATTAAACTTACTAAAAGAAGAGAAAAAAACAAGAATCGGATCTTCCGATTTAACTCTTGATAAAATTAAATTTAGAAACAGCTTGAGTAGAAATATTTTAAATCAGCTAAGCTAAGATATATTTAACCAGGAATATTTGTTGTTTTTGTTCACACTTAATTAAAATAAAATAAATTATTTTTCACCACCTTCATTTCCATCTGACTTTGTGTTTCTTTCAGACCTGTGGCCAAACAAGGTACTATCACATCGCACAGAACTACTACATAAGAAATATTTTCAATTCTAATATTTTTACACTCTGAATAAAACCTTCTGTTTTCACACCTCCAATTCTATTTCTTAATTTCAACCTAAGCACTAGTCACCAAAACATCCAAACCAGTATAGTAAACCCATTCCTGCTGGTTCAATTTCCTTTCTCTTCTCATCCTGGTTCACTATCTTATACAACGTAAATTTCAAGATTTGCCATTTCTATGATTCTTTAGTTATTCCACATAATATCTTTAGAAAAATATCACAGTGTTGGTAGAAAATATCTTCTAGCATGAACAAACATTGAGTCTAAGTATAATGATATCACAGTGGGGCTAAGTATAATTGTATCAATATATAGATCTGTGCTATATAAGTTCTTTATGTTTATTTACTTTTTTGTTGGTTTCCCAATAGATTGGAATAATGTCTAAACAGAGAATGTTGATCTTGTTTGTTATTGACATTTGAATATTTACCCAAATAAGTAAAATGTAGCAGACTTTTTATAAGTTTCTTCATAAATGTATTTTTATTCTAATAAATGTTAGCGAGGCTGAATATTTTGTATGCCTATGATTCATCTATTATTTATTAATTTTTAGATTGTCTTTTCTTGGAGCACACATGTAAAATATGATAGGACACTTGATATTTTGTCATGAGTATTTTCACATTATAAAGCTTAAAATATAGACTATAATATTATTACCTTTATTTACTTATTATTTTATGTGCAGAAGTTTCTTTTTATTTTTTAAATAGTCAAATATGTTCACTGTCCTTTTTCTGTGGTTTGGTGAATTAGTTATATAATGAAAAAATCTATTCTTATCTAGATACAATATGAATGCTCCATATTATTTCTTGAATTATTTATAGTTCAAATAATTAGATGTAATAATTCAGTGAATTCAAAAAGTATTTTATGTAAACTCTGTATTAAAAATATTACTTTTACCCCAAAAGTTATATTTTCAAATAATAAATATATATACATATTTTTCTCTATCTTGGAAATGCCTAATCTTAGAAATGATCAAATAATATTTATTGAGAAATAATTTCTTTAACATCGATTCAAGTTGCTTTAGACATTATTATTTTGCCTATCATTCATCCCTCAAGTTTCTGTTTGGATGCTAATTCCTCTTTACCGTCTACCTGGACTTTTACTTTCTTCTTCCCCATGTGCAGGCCGACTTGGCACAGAGACCTTTTATTGTAAAATATACCTCTAACAGTTCATTTAACCCAATATGTAATGCTAGTGTTTTTATGTTTCTGTCTCCACTGAATATATTTTGAAAGCAGGAAGTGTGCAGATTTATCGCTTTTTCCCATTTTCTAGAATAGTGACTACCATACAACAGATCAATAAGTGCTTCATGAATGGAGGGCAATATGAAATCTAGCTATAATTTATCATCAATTGAATAACATGTAGGCACCTCAAAATTAACTTAAAACGGAATTCATACTTCACTCAAAGACCTATTTCTTCTAAAAAATCTTTCTTGTGGGAAGTAATAGCACAAATCACAGTTACTTTTCTAAAGCTGAGGACTGTAACTCAACTTTGCTCCCCATCTTTCTTTACAACATATTCCCATTCACTCTCCAAGTATTACCTCTCTGATCTATGTGGATTTTTTTTTTCTGTCTTATCCACACAATTCTCTTCATCTCCATCATTATTGCTTTATTGCAACTATTGTCTTTTCTGGTCTGGATTACAGCAATGAACCTTTAAACTAGGCTTTTTTCCTTCCTAGTACTATAATGTCCATGCTGACATAGAATTACTCTTCTAAGTAATTTTCATGCCACTTGTCTCTCAATTACTACTATTTACCATGTACATGCCTGCATCTTTATATTACTTAATGCATTGAACATAATCCAAAGCATTAATACACTATTACACCTAACACAGCAGAAAATCTACCAATTATAAATATACATATGCATACCTTAATTATTTATCCCTATAAAATTCATTCAATTAATATTTGTTGATCTTCTTTGATATTTAAAGCAGTGTGCTAATAACATAGTATTGACAACAGTGAATGACACTTGATGCACACTATGCACCCAGTGAGAGAGATTAAACAAAAATTCATAACTTGAATAGAGTGTGAGGAGGTCTATGATATGAACTACAGAGAGTGCTAAGGGAGAGTATCAGAAGAGTAACTAATCAGGTCTTTTTTGGGTTTCTTTGAGACAGAGTCTCACTCTGTCACCAGGTTGGAGTGCAGTGGTGCGATCTCAGCTCACTGCAACCACCTCCTTCCAGGTTCAAGCGATTTTCCGGCCTTAGCCTCCTGAGTAGCTGGGACTACAGGCACATGCCACCATGCCCAGCTAATTTTTGTATTTTAGTAGAGATGAGGTTTCTCCATGTTGGTCTTGATCTTGGTGGTCTTGATCCTGGTGATCATCCTTGATCATCCTTGATCACCAGCATGGTCTTGATCTCTTGGCCTCATGATCCCCTCAACTCGGCCTTCCAAAGTGCTGGGATTACAGGCAAGAGCCACCACTCCCAGCAGATCAGGTCTTTTAGTGTTATTCTCAAAGAAATGTAGGCATTTTAGTATGGCTAGAGAATGGAGTGCAATATGGGCACTATGGAGATTTACTTGGAGTTCATATAGTTTACAGCCTTGTAAGCCGTGTTAAAGAGTGTGATTGTCAACTACAGTATCAATGCAGAGCCACTGAACAAGAAAGACTTTAGCAGGTGAGTAGCGGCTGACTGAATATGGGTTTTTATTAGCTGTTTTTTCCAAAAAATAGGCTCTGAGATGGAGAGATGTCTTAGAAAGTTGTGGATTATGTGAAGTCGTGAGGGAAGCAAATCAAGGAGAATAAAATTTTAGAGCCTATTAAAGCTTAGAGATAAGATGACCTTTCAGCATTTTCTGAATGGGAGGATTTGGCCTTTGTACCTATCCAGTTGGAGGTGGACTGATGATGCCAGAGAGAAGGCATAATGTTGAGCTGGAGGCCATTCCTGGAGAGGGACTCAGTTTCCTGACATCAGCAAGCAACACTTCTAGAAGCTGCAAAATGATCGCCTCTTTCATTGTCAGTGGAGTGTGGAGAGAGGAGATCTGGGTGGCAATTTGTGAAATAGTTTACACAACAACCTCATATTCACTCCCAGTACATGCTCAGAGTCACTTAACGTAACAACAAAGGTCTCGGTTAAAACCATCAGGAGTGCTAGAGCTGGCATGGATCTTCACTCTTGTCTCAAAATGAGGTGAGGAGGTCAGAAGGACAAAGAGATGCATCAACTAGTCAAGTAGACATAGGCTGCTTCCAGCAAAGGGGCTTAATATTGGGAGAGGCAGTTCCTTTGAATAGTCAGAAAGCTATTTCCCAAAAAGGTGGTTAGCTGCGAGGAGGCAGCAGGCAATAATCCTGGAAGCAGGAATAATGGGCTCTTTGGTTCAGAAGGGAAATGGGGGCAGCACACTAAAGCACCCACTGTGGATTGAATGGGTCATCTATGGGGCAGGTCCATTCCAAAATGAGAAAACAAAAACTGCAGAGTGGATAGATCAAATATAGACACTTCTTTAATGAATTGTTAATATAAAATAGGATAAATACATATTTTTCAAAAATAGTAAAAGAAAACGTGGATAGAATTAATGAATTTCTAAATCTATTTTTAATTGTAAGAATGGATGAGATAAGATGTGGAGGGACTGGCTGTGAATAGCTCAGAAAAGCTGAAACTATCAATATCTTTTGAGAGAAGCATGGTAGTGATGATGAGTGGAACCCTATAAGTCACTCTTGGAAAAAGGAGGTGATGCAAAGAATTGGTTTGCAATTTGCTTTTAGAGTACAGTTGATTTTGAAGAACAGTGTGTGCCATGGCATAAAACGTGTGCTGCTGCTGTGATTTTTTTTTTTTTTTTTTTTGAAATGGAGTCTCACTTTGTCGCCCAGGCTAGAGTGCAATGGCACAATCTTGGCTCACCGTGACCTCCGCCTCCTGGGTTCAAGCGATTCTCCTGCCTCAGACTCCTGAGTAGCTGGAATTATAGGCATCTGCCACCACGCCTGGCTAATTTTGTATTTTTAGTAGAGTCAGGGCTTCTCCACGTTGGTCAGGCTGGTCTCGAATTCCCGACCTCAGGTGATGTGCCCTCCTTGGCCTCCCAAAGTGCTGGGATTACAGGCATAAGCCACCACACTAGGCCCTGTGATTTTTTTTGTATCCTAAATAACTTTGGTTAATGTTGTTAAACAAGCATAGAATCAAATGATTGGATTGATTCAGGATGAGATTTGACAAAACACATGAGAAGGTCCAATAATGAGCTACAGTAGTTGACTTACTGACAGAAATAGAGCTGGATGAAGCTTGAGTAGGGAAGGAAAGAAAAGCCAGAAGAACACTGAGAAATTCTGAGGATATATACAGGTTAAGAGACTGAGAATTCAATGACATTTTTAAAATGTAGTAGGAGCAATAGTTCATAAAATCACAGATTGAACACCTTTGTTTTCTTCTTATTGATGGTGATAATGATAACAGGATGACCTACGTAAAAACGCTTAACCAGGCTGGGTGCAGTGGCTGACTCCTGTAATCCCAGCACTTTGGGAGGCCAAGGTGGGCAAATCATGGGGTCAGGAGTTTGAGACCAGCCTGACCAACATGGTGAAACCTCATTTCTACTAAAAATACAAAAATTAGCCAGGCGTGGTGGCGGATGCCTGTAATCTCAGCTACTTGGGAGGCTGAGTCAGGAGAATCACTTGAACCCAGGAGGCAGAGGTTGCAGTGAGCTGAGATCATGCCATTGCACTCCAGCCTGGGCAACAGAGCAAGACTGTTTCAAAAAAATAAATAAATAAAAAAGAATACTTAACCAAAACTATATGTAAATAAAATCTCCTCTTTACATATATGGGAGAAATTAGTCAGTTATACAAAATGTTGACTGAAAGAGAGACAAAAGTAGAACAAGAATTTTGTATGGACATTTATTGGAAATATGCTAGAATATGCTCAAGTGAGCTGAAAGATAAACAGGACTTGGATATTATAAAGTGTTCAACACGGATTATCACTTTTATCACTACATATTCTTCATTTTTATAGTTCAAGGTACAATTACTTGTCTCATAAAAGAGTATAATTTAGGATAATATTAACCTGAATTACATAAGAAACTGCAAATATAATTGCATTTTATTCTTCAACATCTACTTGATTTCTGCTCTGAAAAGATGTTAAGGATAGAAATTTTAGGTTTATAAACTCTGAAGAAGTTATTATGAATATGAATAAGTCATTACTAGCTAAATTTAAAGAAAAAATAAATTGAATTAATTTTGTTATCAGTTCCTTTATGGTAAAAATATTGATTAATGTATTGGATACTAGTGTTGACTATGTCAAAATCCTGTTGTATAAATGAGTTTCTATGACATTAATGGGATATAATAGAATTTGATAAATGATAAATAGTAAAAATGAACAAAAATGGGGAATTTATGGTCATGTAGATCCCTAGCCAATGAGTTATAGCCATTACATATATATGGTTTGCTCCACAGTCAATCAGTTCTGTGTTGTATGGTGATAGGAAATAATGGCTGCTTTTGGAAAGGTAACACATACATGGCGTATATGTATATTGTATTTGTAACATCGCTTTGAATCTATTTATAGCTTTTCCAGAGTTTCATTAAGCATCTCTTCACAAAATAAAATAAATAATAACTGTCTTCGTTTCTTACAAATGCCTTTTGGTAATTGTTTCTCTCTAGGAACCTAACAGGATCTTCTCATAGGTTTTATGAACAATGCCTTCCTTCTTTCACTGGGCTAGTTCTGTGTCATCTTTGCTCCAGCATAGGAAGCTCATATTTTTTACAAATTGCCTAGACTCTGTTAAGGTCTACAGATGTATGACATGTGTAACAAGCCCACGTATGCTCTTTGTGGTTGTGCTGGGTGGGTTTGCAGAATTTCCTGGACTGATGTAAATAAATTGTAAAGTAGAATTCTACTGTTGGTTATACACCATTATTCTATATCAAATTTCCCATCATAGCATCCAGGATTTTGCACCTTCTTTCATGTCATAATATTTCATTGATTAATTTATTCACTTATTTGTTACAAATTAATTGAATATCTAAATGTCTCAGGCATGTTCTTAGGCACTTTTAAAAAACTGACAAGTGAAGACAGATATACCAGCCTTTGGGAAACTTACAAAATAATAAATATTCTAGATAAATTCTAGATATAAGTAAATAAAAGTGGAAATTTCAACTGCAATAAATTCCACAAAAGATAAGTATATGGTGCTATCAGATAATGCAATAAGCAAATTTCGCCAAATCATGGAGATTCAGGGAAGGATAGAAGGAGAAGAAGGACAAAAGAAATGAGAAGGAGAAAGGATTAACCTCTAGTAGAACTCTATAATGGTAGAAACATGACTTGTACAGAAGTGAGACGGTGAGTGTGAAATGAACTTACAAAGTGCAGGTAGCATAATGTGATATAAGAACAAAACCCAAAATAGTGGAGTGAAGGGTGCATATTGCCTTATAGGCCTTGATAAAAAATTGTATGACTATGTTAAGAAAAATAGGAAGCTATTAAGTGTTTTTCAAAAAAGGCAGGAAGAATCTTTATGATTTTTAATGAATAGATTATTCTGGCTGTGTGTAAAGGGTAGAAGAAAATCAGAGAGAATGGAGGCAATTCAGCTAAAGTATTACTGCACCAGTTAACAACAGAAAAAAAAGAACTTGGACTAAGTGGAAGTGATAGAAATGAAGTGGAAGATTTTAATAAATATTCAGGAGATACGAAAGACAAAATTGGTGATCGAGTAGAAAAATAGAGTGACGAGAATGGAGGATTTAAGAATCAGGCCTAGGGATAGTTGTGAATTCACAAAAAGTAGAGTAATCTGCAAGAGAATCACATTTGATTAAAAAGCTAATGAGTTTGATTTTTTATTTACTCTAAGGCATCTATGGGATATTTAAGAGTGGGTATAAAATGATATAAAAAGAATTTGTAAACAACATAGAAAGTAAAGATATTGTACCATGAAAACCATAGAAACACAGAAATAATATTTTGAAAGAGGCAGGCTGAGCACGGTAGCTCTTGCCTGTAATCCCTGCACTTTGGGAGGCCGAGGCAGATGGATCACTTGAGGTCAGGAGTTTGAGACCAGCCTGGCCAACATGGTGAAACCCTGTCTTTACAAAAAATATAAAATTAGCCAAGTGTGGTGTAGTGTGCCTATAGTCCTACCTACTCGGGAGGCTGAGGCACGAGAATCGTTTGAACCCAGGAGGGTTGCAGTGAGCCGAGATCATACCACTGCATTCCAGCTTGGGCGACAAGAGCAAAACTCCATCTCAAAAAAAAAAAAAAAAGATTTTGAAAGAGGCCACAATATTGGATGCTATGGTAGATCCAACAGCGTGATGACTCATTGCATTAAATGACATGGAGGTCATAGTTCACCTTAGCAGGATTGCATATTGAAATGAAAGCAGTGAAACTCAGACAAAATAGGTCAAAAGTAAATGTTTGAAGATTTCACTCCCATTAACACCAATGTTTTATTACTAATGTGTCTAATGGAATGGAAGAACAAGTAGACATATTGTCACTAATATTATCAGGTTGTGTCATATATCACATTCCAAAATCATAGATATCTGGTAGGAAAGTATACATATTTTGATACTACAGATGAGAAATCTGAAGTTGAGATAAATTAATTAAATTTCCTGATTTTCTTTTTGGTTTTAGCTACTTACAAAGCTAGAATTTAAATACAGATCTATCTGGTTTTAAATAGTCTGCCTTCAATATGCCTTTTGACCTCTCTGTTAATTAAATGAAATTCTGAAACATTGCTGTAGTAGCAGAAGTTGATATTCTTAAGCAGAATAACTCACCCATTTTTGTTATATATTATTATCCTTCCATTTCTTGTGTGTGTGTGTGTGTTTGTGTGTGCATGTTAAATACAGCCCCACTCCTCAATGCCATCTTAAGAATTAAAGAATAACAAAATTCATATCATATACTTAGGAATAGAGTATGCAATAGGCCATACATCACATAGAAAATAACTTAAAGATAAAAATATTTACTAATAAGAAAAATAGCAGAAACCCTCCAAGCAGTTATGAGCAAGGGTGGTAAAATCAAAGTTTTAAAGGATTTAAATTTCACTTAGCCTGAGGTTCCATGGCTTGACTTATTGAGCAGGGATTATGACTTTATCACTGACATTTTTGTGATTATGTATTGAAGGTGGCAGTAGAAGCATGAAATCATTTCTGATGACCAGTCTAGAAATATCTATTTCTTAAATTCTCAATCCTTTATAAAATCCCATTTGACAGATGCTGCTTAAGTTGAGACACTATCTTTTCATAATAACTTTGATTTTTTAAAGGTACATAGATTATACAAATGTAGCAAGCTAAAGCTTTCTCTTTATACTTATAGAAGAGTAGTACTGAAAGAAAGGAAATATGCTTCAGATATAATCTTTAAAATCTTCAAAGGGAAATAATTTTAAATATTATTATAATTTAAATCATGGTTACACTACCATTTTTCGTAACTTGTATTTAAAAAACTATTTCATGGAATGGATTTGTTTTTTCATCTCAATACTGCAAAAACTGCTTAGTTATGTTTTATCTGAGTTGTAGAGTGTGATTTTGGAAGGCATTTTAATGTAATCTTGAGGCTGTTTCTTAAATAGTTACGAAAGTTGGCATCTATCTTTATTGAGTTTATATTTCATGAATCACTGATTTATTATAAAATGGTCCAGTGCAAGCCATCTCACAAATTTCATTGGTGCATTTCTAAATGGCATCATTTTGTGTTGTATTCTATAGCCTCTTCTTACAGAAAACATCATGTACTGTATTTGTGGGTGCCTACCCAATATAAATAAGCAAATTTATTGGTCCAAAAAAGACTCTTGATGACTATTAATTACACCTGAATGTATCAAATATACTTATCACTTAATAGTACTGAAGTTTGTGCTTCTATTTGGAAGACTGTAAGATAGCTATCAACAAAATTATAAAACAATTTAACATATGAAAATTAATAATAAGCCCTCCCACCATTTGAGAGACAATGTCTATACTTCTTTCTAAATGATTATAGTCTATTTTGCATTTGACTTGGGTTTTGTTGATGAAAAGAGCAAAATCTGTAAAATATTTAAAGAGATATATTCTGAGCCAAACATAAGTGACCATGGCATGAGGCAGAGTCTCTGAGAACATGTGCACAAGGTGGTTGGGTTGCAGCTTGGTTGTATATGTTTTAGGGAGACCTAAGACATCAATCAATACATGTGAGGTATACATTGGTTTGGTCTGGGAAGGCGGGACAACTCGAAGTCAGGGTGGGTTGAGGAGGCTTAGAGATCATCAGTGGATTCAAAGATTTTCTTACTGGCAATTGGTTGAACAAGTTATTATTTAAAACTTCAATCAATAGAAAGGAATTTCTGGGTTAAGATAAGGGGTCTTGAAGATCAAAGTTCTTATTATGTAGATGAAGTATCATAGGTGGCCACCCTTAGAGATAATAGATGGCAAATGTTTTCTATTCTCACCTTTTCAGGTGTTAGACTATCAGTCAGTCTCTTCAGGACTGGGAGGATCTGGAAGAGAAAAGATCTAGTTATGTTAAGAGATTCTTTACAAATGCAAATCTTCTCCCAATAAAAATAAAAATGGCTTTTCAGGACCACTTCAAAATATGGCAAAGAAACATATTTTGTGGCTAAATATTTTGATTTCCTTCTTTATCTGTCACGCGATGTGATGCCAGAGTCAGCCTGGAAAGTAAGCCACTTTATATGGGGTTAGATAGAACCATCTGATGAGATTTTCTGACTTTTAGGGCATGACTCCCCAGGCCCCTTAGATGGGAATTTGGGCAAGAGAGATAAAAGGTCAGAATTTAGTACTTGGATTTATAGTTTGCGTATTAGTTATCTCATCTGATTCTCAAACAACTCTGGGACACAGGGAGATAGAAATGAATTCCTTTACAGATGAGGTAAAAGAGGTTTAGAAAGTTCATATTTAAATAAAGTTCATATTTAAATTTGCTTCATGTGTGTGTGTGTGTGTGTGTGTGTATCTGTGTGCGTATGTATGTGGGTGTAATTATGCTTCTTAAAAGTTAGAATTAAGATTTGTAGGGAACAAGAGTGCTCTAGTCAGCATTTTTTAGGAGAAATAAAAACATAAGCAAAAGTTATTAGTAAGTTAGCTTTTGTTTTGTTTTGTTTTAGCATTACTATACAAAATATTTTTTCTTATTATGTTTTATGCAACTTTAGTGACTCTCAAAGTGTTGATGTTTTTCTCTAACCAGGTTTCTGCCACAAAATCAACTTGGGAAACTGAGTTCAGAAATATCTCAGTCCCGTGGAATTCTAAATACTAAGACTGGATGGGGGAAAATGGTGAAATGTTAGTCAAAGATGAACAAGTGAGACAAGCGAGACAAGATGAATAAACTCTGGGTATCTATTGTACAGCATAAAGACAATAGCTAATAATGTATTGTATACATGAAAATTGTTAACAGAGTAGATGTTCAATGTTCTCACCTCCAAAAATTTGTAAATATGTGAGGGGATGTATATGTTAATTATCTTGATTTAATTATTTCACAATGTGTACACATATCCAAACATCACATTTTACATACTAAATAGATATAATTTTTACTTGTCAATTATACCATAATAAAGCTAGGAAGAATAAAAAACAAAAATAAACTAAACCCCACATAAACTAAACTGGAGTAAAAATGAAGACTACAAATGAAAAGCAATATTGACTACTTGAAATTAATCTAATAGCAGAGTCAGTTATTTTCTCAATTGCTGTTTGAACCTCCATAAACAGAAAAAGGCTTTACAGTAAGAAAACAAACTATGTTATGATCTACCAAACACTTTCTTCTTTTCTTATGAATGTCTTAAGTCCAAATATATTTACAGTGTTCTAAAAAAGAATTACTTCCTAAAGGTAAAAATGCTGATTGACAAATGTTATAATGACAGTAGGTTTTAGTTTTGGAATTGCCTTAGAAATACTGCATAACTACAATAATTAATGTTTATATTTAAAAACATTTATTTCATAGACATGCACACTGAAATTTTAACATCCTCTTTAGAAAAAAGCAGTGCAACTATGACAAGTCTCTGGAAAAGTTATTTTAAAAAACAACAGTGTAGCATCATGTTTTATATGCTGCTTTGAAACATATCACTAGGGTCTCAACCTACTGATCAGTTTACATGAAACTTACTTCTGAAAAGCAGTGAAGATGACTAAATGCAACAATGCTATCAATATTTTTAACTAACTATCAATATTTTTAACTGTCAAGATTACATAAGAAACAACAAGGAAGCATTGGATATCTGTCCCTGAGTGTGTGAAGTAAAAATTTTTTAGCAGTGAAAACAAGATAATGTTATAGCTATATCATTAGTCATCATACAACCTTATCTACCACTGGTTATACATTATTTACAAGACACTAAATCAATGTTCACATGTAGCTAGGAAGTAAGTATAGATGTTTTACTTTTAAGAAGAGTGAGAATTAGTACATATATAAAAAGCAAATGTCATGAAATGGAGTAACACTTTATGAAAATGTTGGAAAAAATAGCATTTTTTCTCAAATATCTATTGGATCCAGACTCCATTTCAAGTATTAGTAAATAAAAGTTTAAAATTTCAATAGCAATTCTTAATGGAAACATATTTTTGACCAAAAAAAATGGCTAGAAAAAACAAGAAGAGAGTAAAATATATTATTAATTTTGATATCTTAAAAATAGAGGAAAATTCTGCATAGCATACTCATCTACCCAAACAAAAAAAGGTAAAAGTAAAAATTTTTGAATTTTGATCAGATTGCCTGTCATAACTTTCTGCTGTTTTGATTTATCTCTTTAAAATGTTAAATGGGTAAAGATATGAGTTTTCCTAAGTCTTTAGAGAATTTTCATATTAGCCATAGAAACATTTCTCAAATGTGGAATTTTTCAGGCTATTCTTGATAGTCCCATTTGTGAAAATATGGGAAAACAATCAATCTCTCCTCTCAGTGTATGCATTAAAATAACCAATAGTTTTAGAATAAAGGAAGGACAAAGATTTCAGTACAGGAATAAAACAGGAGGTAAATAAAAGAAAATTGTTTCCTAATTTATAGCAAAAGAAATTATATGTATCTAAAAAGTGAGCTGGTGCTAAATCTTGTCTATATTGTAGGATTGTCACCAAGAAAACTGAGGAAATATTTTCATAATTGATAAATAAACTATATAAATTTATTTGGAGATTTGGATATGTTTTTTAATGTCTCTTTATAGTTTAATTTTAGAAAATTTTCAGATGTCTCAAGACATACTAAATGAGATTATAGGCCAGGTGTGGTGGCTCACACATATAATCTCAGCACTTTGGAACACCAAGGTGGGTGGATCCCTGGAGCCCAAGACTTTGAGACCAGCATGGGAAAAATATTAAGACCCCCATCTCTACAAAATAAAAATTAAAAAATTAGCCTGGCATAGTGCCACACGCTTGTAGTTCCAGCTACCTGGGGGTGCTGAGGATCACTTGAGCCCAGGAGGTTGAGGCTGTAGTGGGCTTCGATTGTGCTACTGCACTCCAGCCTGGGTGACAGAGCAAGACCCTGTCTCTAAAAATAAATAAATAAATAAATAAATAAGATCATCTGAAATCATTTATTCTTGAATTATTACTGTACTTGGAATTATTCTAATGGTTTGTTTTGCCTGTGTGTTGACTGTGTATCTTCCAATCTTGCAAAACTCACTTATTAGTTCTGGAGGTATTCTGTAGATTCTTTTGGGTTTTCTACATATACAACCACGATGTACATAATAGAGTCTGTCTTATTTTTTGTTTTGCAATCTGAATTCTTAATTTATTTATTTTATTTTTTTTGTAGTTAATGCATTTTATATGTCAAAATTCCTTAAATAGTAGATTTTAAATATTCTCACCACAAAAAAATAGATGTGTTGGTGATGGATATCTTAATTAGCTTAAAGTAATTGTTCCACCAATGTGTACATATATCAAAACATCACATTGTATCCCATGAATATATACAATTATGATTTGTCAATTAAAAATAAACTTTAAAAAATCTTTTAAAAATATTTCAGCATTATTTACTATAATAACAAAAAAACTGGGGTGGGGGATAATAGCCATTGATTAAGAGCGGTCGGGTTAAATAAACTCCAGTACATCCACACCGTACACTGTGTGAATTTGTTTTGTTTGTTTTAGATGAGATAAATGTTGATGATGAAATGTTAAATGAAGAATTTAAAACAAGTATTAAGTTACCCCATTTCAACACATTAAATAGCTAGTAAAGACCGTGTGGTATGGACAGAGGGAGATGATCTATAGAACAGAAAAGAGACCAAAACAAATGCACCCAGCTGGTTTTTGACAGGCATGCAAAAGCACCTCGTGGGAGGAAAGGTAGCCTTTCCATCAAATGGGAGTAGGGCAATTGCACATCACAGGCACAGCAAACAAGCAGGCAAACCAAAACCCTTGACCTAAACACTGTCAACTTTAGAATCCTAAGCCCCCACCAAATGAATGGACCCCCTCTTGGCCAAGGGGACCTCAGGAAAATCTTAAAAGTTTAGTTCTAGTCATGACAGGGTGGGAGGTCAAACATGCCTCATTATACCCCCTGCCTTTTGGGGTTTAGACCAGCATTAATGTTAACATAGAGATCAGAAGACTGACAGAACAGACTCTGTGGCAATAAAATACCAAATTATAAACAGGACCTAAGGCCATGCCAGGCAAGGGTTAAGTCACTAACCCTACGCCTAAAGAATAAACTGTGTTCTAAGGACCACAAGGCTTTTCTTTTTCTCTAGCAGCTAAACAACCACTGGCCTCGAGATAGACAAGATTAAAACAATTTCCAGCTCCACCACCCACTGACTTACTGAACCCCTGCTCTACCAGCCATAACTTCCTGAAAAGACCACCAACCGTGGATTGTCTTTGGCTGGTTTACAGAGGCTGCATTCTTGTGTGCCTTCATGCCCTGAAAAGACCTGTTGAAATATAGGACCTAACTGTAATACATTTAAATGTTAAGTCTCCACCCCAAAGTGAACATGGGTCATATGCTACATGCATGTCTGTTCAATATGCATGTGTCAGGACCACCTTCATGAATATTCATAGCTCCTCCTATAACCTGTTGAATATGTATGTTTAGCCAACCTGCCCAGCATAAAGCTCCTACCCTAACCCCTCCTCCTTCAAAGTGCCTGTTTCTGGTCCCTTGGCTGAGCTGGCCACCTTGAAGGCTGTAATCCTTATGAGAAATAAAGTCTCCTCATGTTTCTAAATGGATAAATTGTGGGGGATCTACCCTCACACCTTATGCAAACCTTAACTCCAAATGGATCACATATTTCAATGTAAAATGTAAAACTATAAAATTTTAGGGAAAAAATTCTTAGAGAAAATTGGGATCTAGGCTAAAAAAGGAGATTTTATACTTGACACCAAAAGCATGATTCATAAAGAGAGATGGATAAATTGGAAGTCATCAAAATTAAAACCCTAGGCTCTGTGAAAAGTCCTCTTCCTCCCCCCCACCCCGAGATGGAGTCTGGCTCTGTCACCCAGGCTGGAGTGCAGTGATGCAATCTCAGCTCAGTGCAACCTCCTCCTCCCGGGCTCAAGCGATTCTCCTGCCTCAGCCTCCAAGTAGCTGGGACTACAGGTGTGCACCACCACTCCCAGCTAATTTTTGTATTTTTGGAATGGACGGGGTTTCACCATATTGGTCAGGCTGGTTTTGAACTCCTGACCTCGTGATCTGCCTGCCTCGTCCTCCCAAAGTGCTGGGATTACAGGCATGAGCCACCACACCCAGCTGAAAGGTCCCTTTAAGAGGAGGAAAACAAATTATAGATCAGAAGAATATATTTACAAACCACATATTCTACAGGAATGTGTAAAAAAAAAATCAAAATGCAATGGTATTTTTCTTCAAAATCCAATTACAAAATTGATGAAAGACCTGTTAAAGTAAGCCCCCTGTAGAAAGACAAAATGACTCCCAGGAGACTAACTGAGGTGCTCAAACTTAAAATGGAACCAGGCAGCCGTAGCTGGGTGACAGAGCCTTCATGTACTCTGTGTTCTCAGAAAGATGTTATAAAAGTATCACAAGACCTCCCTTCCACAACCAAACCAAACCAGTTCCTGTTGTCAGTGCCAAAATAACTGTAGCCTGAGCATCGTTTCCCTGGACCCCTGACAGCCATTTATAAGAAATTTCTTTTTTTTTTTTTTTTTAGTATTTATTGATCATTCTTGGGTGTTTCTCGGAGAGGGGGATATGGCAGGGTCATAGGATAATAGTGGAGAGAAGGTCAGGAGATAAACACATGAACAAAGGTCTCTGATTTTCCTAGGCAGAGGACCCTGCGGACTTCTGCAGTGTTTGTGCCCCTGGGTACCTGAGATTAGGGAGTGGTGATGACCCTTAAAGAGCATGCTGCCTTCAAGCATCTGTTTAACAAAGCACATCTTGCACCGCCCTTAATCCATTTAACCCTGAGTTGACACAGCACATGTTTCAGAGAGCACGGAGCTGGAGGAAAGGCCATAGATCAACAGCATCCCAAGGCAGAAGAACTTCTCCTAGTCAGAACAAAATGGAGTCTCCTATGCCCACCTCTTTCTACACAGACACAGCAACAATCTGATCTCTCCTTCCTTTCCCCACACTTCCCCCCCCTTCTTTTCAACAAAACCGTCATCTTCCTCATGGCCCGCTCCGGATGGTTGCTGTCTCTTTGGAGCTGTTGGGTACACCTCCCAGACAGGGTGGCCAGGCAGAGGCGCTCCTCAATTCCCAGACGGGGCCGCCGGGCAGAGGCGCTCCTCACTTCCCAGATGGGGCGGCGGAGCAGAGACGCTCCTCACCTCCCAGA
Organism: Pongo abelii; assembly: GCF_028885655.2. Classification (NCBI taxonomy): domain Eukaryota; kingdom Metazoa; phylum Chordata; class Mammalia; order Primates; family Hominidae; genus Pongo; species Pongo abelii. The sequence goes on along the minus strand of NC_071988.2, from coordinate 88,888,268 downwards.
CGGGGCGGCCAGGCAGAGGCGCTCCTCACTTCCTCCCAGCCGGGGTGGCAGCCAGGCAGAGGCACTCCTCACCTCCCAGATGGGGCGGCAAGGCAGAGGCGCTCCTCACTTCCCAGAGGGGGCGGCCGGGCAGAGGCGCTCCTCACTTCCCAGACCGGGCGGCCGGACAGAGGCACTCCTCACTTCCCAGACGGGGTGCCCGGGCAGAGACGCTCCTCACTTCCTCCCAGATGGGGTGGTGGCCAGGCAGAGGCGCTCCTCACCTCCCAGACAGGGCGGCTGGGCAGAGGTGCTCCTCACTTCCCACACTGGGCGGCCGGGCAGAGGCGCTCATCACCTCCCAGACAGGGTGGCCAGGCAGAGGCGCTCCTCACTTCCCAGACTGTGTGGCGGCTGGGCAGAGGCGCTCCTCACTTCCCAGATGGGGCAGCCATCTTAATTTATTTTTATTACCTGACTGCACTGGTTAGAATTTTCAGTGACAGATCTGAAGCTGGAGAATTTAATGTCAGTGAAGGATAGTTTGATAATTTTGGAAAGAGGTTTGGCTTAAATTTTTTTTCAAGAAAACTTTTCAAGAAAATTTTCTGCCAACCAAGAGGCAGCAGAATTCTCAGATGCCATTAAGAAAATCCCTGAGAAGAGGGCAATCAGGCAAGAGAAGGAAATCAAGGGTATTCAATTAGGAAAAGAGGAAGTCAAATTGTCCCTGTTTGCAGATGACATGATAATATATCTAGAAAACCCCATTGTCTCAGCCCAAAATCTCCTTAAGCTGATAAGCAGCTTCAGCAAAGTCTCAGGATACAAAATCAATGTACAAAAATCACAAGCATTCTTATACATCTATAACAGACAAACAGAGAGCCAAATCATGAGTGAACTCCCATTCACAATTGCTTCAAAGAGAATAAAATACCTAGGAATCCAACTTACAAGGGATGTGAAGGACCTCTTCAAGGAGAACTACAAACCACTGCTCAAGGAAATAAAAGAGGATACAAACAAATGGAAGAACATTCCATGCTCATGGGTAGGAAGAATCAATATCATGAAAATGGCCATCCTTCCCAAGGTAATTTACAGATTCAATGCCATCCCCATCAAGTTACCAATGACTTTCTTCACAGAATTGGAAAAAACTACTTTAAAGTTCATATGGAACCAAAAAAGAGCCCGCATCGCCAAGTCAATCCTAAGCCAAAAGAACAAAGCTGGAGGCATCATGCTACCTGACTTCAAACTATAGTACAAGGCTACAGTAACCAAAACAGCATGGTACTGGTACCAAAACAGAGATATAGATCAATGGAACAGAACAGAGCCCTCAGAAATAATGCCACATATCTACAACTATCTGATCTTTGACAAACCTGACAAAAACAAGAAATGGGGAAAGGATTCCCTATTTAATAAATGGTGCTGGGAAAACTGGCTAGCTATATGTAGAAAGCTGAAACTGGATCCCTTCCTTACACCTTATACAAAAATCAATTCAAGATGGATGAAAGACTTAAATGTTAGACCTAAAACCATAAAAACCCTAGAAGAAAACCTAGGCAATACCATTCAGGACATAGGCATGGGCAAGGACTTCATGTCTAAAACACCAAAAGCAATGGCAACAAAAGCCAAAATTGACAAATGGGATCTAATTAAACTAAAGAGCTTCTGCACAGCAAAGGAAACTACCATCAGAGTGAACAGGCAACCTACAAAATGGGAGAAAATTTTCACAACCTACTCATCTGACAAAGGGCTAATATCCAGAATCTACAATGAACTCCAACAAATTTACAAGAAAAGACAAACAACCCCATCAAAAAGTGGGCAAAGGACATGAACAGACACTTCTCAAAAGAAGACATTTATGCAGCCAAAAAACACATGAAAAAATGCTCACCATCACTGGCCATCAGAGAAATGCAAATCAAAACCACAATGAGATACCATCTCACACCAGTTAGAATGGCAATCATTCAAAAGTCAGGAAACAACAGGTGCTGGAGAGGATGTGGAGAAATAGGAACACTTTACACTGTTGATGGGACTGTAAACTAGTTCAACCCTTGTGGAAGTCAGTGTGGCGATTCCTCAGGGATCTAGAACTAGAAATTCCATTAGACCCAGCCATCCCATTACTGGGTATATACCCAAAGGACTATAAATCATGCTGCTATAAAGACACATGCATACGTATGTTTATTGCGGCATTATTCACAATTGCAAAGACTTGGAAGCAACCCAAATGTCTAACAATGATAGACTGGATTAAGCAAATGTGGCACATATACACCATGGAATACTATGCAGCCATAAAAAATGATGAGTTCACGTCCTTTGTAGGGACATGGATGAAATTGGAAATCATCATTCTCAGTAAACTATCGCAAGAACAAAAAACCAAACACCGCATATTCTCACTCATAGGTGGGAATTGAACAATGAGAACACATGGACACAGGAAGGGGAACATCACACTTCGGGGACTATTGTGGGGTGGGGGGAGGGGGGAGGGATAGCATTGGGAGATATACCTAATGCTAGATGACGAGTTGGTGGGTGCAGCGCACCAGCATGGCACATGTATACATATGTAACTTACCTGCACATTGCGCACATGTACCATAGAGTCTAAAGTATAATAATCATAATAATAATAAAAAAAAGAACATGATTTCAACACTGATATTGTAGTTCCAATTGATAACTCTTTTCTAAATAACAGAGGTGATTATATCAGGTTTGCAATTATGTACAAACATTTTATATGGAGAAACTTTGTCAAAGACTTATTTTATACCCTAGATATTTTCTTAAAATTATTTAAACTCAGATTTTTATAAATCAAATACTTCAAATATAAAAATAAAAAAAAGTAGAAAGGAAAACAAATAGGCAAATAAATAAATAGCAGGAAAAAAAAAAAGAAAATCCTTGAGAAGAATGAATATCTGCCTGCATAGGTTATTAATGCAGACGTAAGTGACCTATTCCGGGGGAAAAAGAATTCTACAAAGGGTATGTATTAGTTAGGAAGAGAAGTGAGGAACAGGATTTAAGGCAGAAAGGGATAGGCTAACTCTACGGCTTTGTTCAAATGCAATGAGGATTATGACTAGGACTACCCTTATCTATAAAGCTGCAAATTTCTGAGCCCTGAAAGAAAAAGTTAAATGCCAGCTGCCAGTCTTTTGATTGTACAACAAGAAGGCCTCAACAACCAGAACACGTTTTCTGCATTGATTCCACCGATGCTTTGTTCCTGAAGTCAGGATGTACCCTGCCAGTAAAGGACTGCCTTCTAAAGTTCTTTTCATACTGAACAATGCCCCTGGCCACCCAGAACCCCATGAGTTCAACACCAAAGTCAACAAAGTGGTCTACTTGCCCTCAAACACAATGTTTCTAATTCAGCCTCTAGATCAGAAGGTAATATAGAACTTTAAGACTCATTACACATGATACTTTACAGTAAAGCCTTGTCAATCATATGGAAGAGAATCCTAATAGAGAGAATATGATGAAAATCTGGAAGGATTGCAACACTGAAGATATCATCATTGTTATAGAAAGTCTACGAAAGACATGAAGCCCCAAACAATAAATTCCTGCTGGAGAAAGCTGTGTCCACATATTGTGCGTGAATTCACAGGATTTATGACAGAGTCAATCGAGGAAATAATGAAAGAGATTGTAAATGTGGCAAAAAACGACTGGGTTATAAGTTTCAATATATGAATCATGGAGAAATTTGAAAGCTATTAGACACCACAGCAGAGGAATTAACAAAAGATGACTTGATGGAGACAAGTACTTCCAAAACAGTGCCAGAAGTTGAAGAAGACATAGAGGAACCAGGGCCAGAAAACAAGTTGACATTAGACAATCTGGCAGAAGGCTTTTGATATTCTAGACTGCTTTTGATTTATTTTACAATATGGATTCTTCTATGATATGGGCACCAAAATTAAAGCAAATAGTAAAAAGATTGGTACTCTATAGAAACATATTTAGAGAAATGAAAAGGCAAAAAAATCAGACAGAATTTGCAATGTATTTTTGTAAAGTTATACCAAGTGCGCCTGCCTCTCCTGCCTCCCCTTCCACCTCCTCCACCTATTCCACTTCTGCCACCCCTGAGGCAATGAGACCAACCCCTCCTCTTCCTCCTCCTCTGCCTAGTCAATGTGAAGACTGTGAGGATGAAGACCTTTTGATGATCCACTTCCACTTAATGAATAGTAAATGTTTCATCTTCCCTGTGATTTTCTTAATAACATTTTCTTTCTTCTAGCTTACTTTATTGTAAGAATACAGTATACGATACATTTAACACACAAAAAAAGTTAATCAAGCGTTTATGTTATTGGTAAAACTTCCAGTCAATAGTAGGCTACTCAGTAGTTACGTTTTGATATAGTCAAAAATCATAAGCAGATTTTTAACTTTGTGCGGGGTCAGTTTCTTTAGCCTCTGTCTTATTCAAAAGTCCACTGTATGCATATTTTTTTCTCTTCCTTTATTCTTAATGTTCAAGTTTCCTGCTGGTATCATGTCTATTCTGTATGAAGAACTTCTGTTAATTTTAAAAAATTTTTAATTTTTTAAAATTTTACTTTAAGTTCTGGGATACATGTGCTGAATGTGGTGGTTTGTTATATAGGTATACATGTGCCATGGTGGTTTGCTGCACCTATCAACCCATCGTCTAGGCTTTAAGCCCCACATGCATTAGGCATTTGTCCTAATGCTTTCCCTCCCCTTGACCTCACCCGTGACAGGCCCAGTGTGTGATGTTCCCCTCCCTGTGTCCATGTGTTCTCATTTTTCAGCTCCCACTTATGAGTGAGAACATGCGGTGTTTGGTTTTCTGTTCCTGTGTTAGTTTGCTGAGAGTGACGGCTTCCAGCTTCATCCATGTCCCTGCAAAGGACATGAACTCATTCTTTTTTAAGGCTGTATAGTATTCCTTGGTGTATATGTGCCATATTTTCTTTATCCAGTCTATCAGTGATGGGCATTTGGGTTGATTCCAAGTCTTTGCTATAGTGCTGGAATAAACATACATGTACGTGTGTCTTTATAGCAGAATGATTTATAATCCTTTGTGTATATACCCAGTAATGGGATTGCTGAGTAATAATTCTTTAAAACAAGTCTGCTCACTAAAGATTCTCTGAGTTTTCTTCCAGCAGAGAATGTTTTAATTACCCTTTACTCCTGAAAAATATTTTGTGCTGGATATAGAGTTATGGGTTGAGAGTTCTATTTTGTTTTTCTTTGAGTACTTTGAAATACTATGCTAATTCCTTCTGGCCTACATACTTTTAAATGATGAGTCCACAGAAATTCAAATAATTGGACCCCTACAGCAAATATGTCATTTTCCTTTGGCTGTCTTTAAAACTGTCTTATTGTTAAATTTTCGCCAGTTTGATTGTGATGTGTCTGCATGTACAGTTTTGGGCCCCTTCAGCTTCTGGAGTATGTGAGATTATGCCTTGCCCAAACTTAGAAATATTTCCTCATACTTAACTTTTTTTCAGCCCTACATTGTTTTCCTCTCCTTCTGGGACTGAGACACAAATTTCACAGCATTTGCTATGGTTCCGTAGCTCATTTTTATTCAATATGTTTTGTCTGTGTTGTTAAATTGAATACTTTCTGTTGACTTCTCTTCAATCTGACTGACTCATTCCTCCTAATTTCTGTTACTGAGTTTATTTGATGAGTTATTTTTTATTTTAGTTGTATTTTTTCAGTTCTAAATTTTTTTCTCTTTATACCTATTTTAATTACTTTTTCTATTTTGACATTTGTTTTCAGGACTGCTTGGGCAAACATTTTTGTAAAAAATTAAAGTCTGTGTAAGGTATTGCCAACATCTCTGTCTATTTGGGGTATCCATTATCTTTTCCCATGCAAGTGGAGATTGTCATGGTTCTATTCTGTGGCTGTGATTCCAACGGCAATTGAGTTTTTAGGCTGTGCTGTTATCTCTCTTCCACCACGCGTGCTACCCAGTGGTCAGCCTTACCTCTGTGTGGAGGTCTATCTGCTACCACAGTTTTCAGTGTCTATTGTATTCTAATTAGGGACATAGTCACACATGGGCAGCTTGTGTTGAGCCTAAGAATTCATAAACAGCCTCGCTTTCCCAAGATCTTCTCTCTGCTGTCTCCTAGCACTGTCTAGTTGGCTGGAGGCTAATGAAAAACTTAAATATTCTAAAACCATCACTGCTTTTTTTTTTTTTTTTTTTTTTGAGACAGAGTCTTGCTCTGTTGCCCAGGCTGGAGTGCAATGGCACGATGTCAGCTCACTGCAACCTTCACCTCCCAGGTTCAAGCAATTCTCCTGCCTCAGCCTCCCAAGTAGCTGGGATTACAGGCGTCCACCACCATCCCCAGCTAATTTTTGTATTCTTAGTAGAGACGGGGTTTCACCATGTTGGCCAGGCTGGCTAAAACCATCACTTCTGTGATTGTCCTGTAATTTTTGAACAAAAAACAAAGGAAGAAAAAGAATCAATGGGGTTGACCCCACTCTGAGAGCCATGGCTCCATCTCACAGAGGAAATTTCAACTCCTATGGCATTGCTGCCTCTACAGTTGGCTACTTTTGTTGCCATCTCGCTCCCAGCTTAAGGCGGCCTGGGGCATGGAATATAAGTAAGTGAAAACGTGAAAAATTTTCCCAAATCTTTCTGAGCCTAGAAGTCTCCATTTTTAACTCCTCAAGCCAGAACTAGAGAGTTTCTCTCTCTGTGTGTATCACAGTGCTCACTTCTCAGTTCCAGGGTAGTGAATACCCAAGGAACAACAACAAAAAAAAGTCAAATTAGCTGCCATTTCTTTAGTATTTTGAATTTTGGTGCTTCTCCTGACTCTACCTACTTATATTTATGTTAGCAAGACCTCAAATAGATATTCCACATATTTTAACTAGGTTTTCTAGATGTAGTGTTTTCTGAATGTAGTGGGAGAGAAATGTCGATGCATGTTTGCTTTATTTTACCCAGAATGGGTACTTCTGGTTCAATCATTTCTTTAAGAAAAAACTTTTTTAAAAGTTTTATGAAATCCAATCTGTATGTTTAAAATTGATATCATTCTTCTAAGTCACAATATAAATAAGTTCTTTATCCTATATAATAGTTCTTGGCATTCCCATGTTCTTATGGGAGAAGATATTTCAAATCACAACTACGAAAGACACAAGAGGCTTGTTTTAGTCACCAAATTGTAAATTTCTCTCAGATACTTTACAACTCTTCTCAACTTTAGTTTCTCTTTGCAACAGTTCTCATTTGCAATAGATGACCTAGCTTAATGAGAGGGACAGTTTCACCAACTGTGAGTTTATGTTTTGTTTTGTTTTTTAATCATTCTCTTGAGGTAACTTTATTTTTCTCTACATTTCCACCTCTTGCAGAGAAAGTTTCTTAAACTTAATCTGCCTAAGATTTTGATTCCTTCCCTAATGCCTACCTTGGCCCCCCAATATGTGATTATTACCGTTTCACCATATCTTCCTTGTTACCCCTGTCACAGAATCCTTGGACTGTCACTTCACGAGCTAGAAACCTCTGTGGCCAGCAGCATGTCTGCCTGAGTAATTGATTGTGCCCCTGGGCTTGTTATGTCCACTCATCCCAGCAGGCTGTGCTCGGCTTGTGCTACCAGCCAGAATCACACACCTGTCAAGGGTGTGCCAGGCACGTAGTGGAGAGGAGTGTGTGGGCAAGCAAGCGCATGGTCTGGCTACTGTGCACAGCGGGGTGGGCAGCTACAGGTGCTGGCAGAGGTACCAGTTCTGTGCCAAGCTGTGTGCCTGGACCAGATGTATTGCACGTGGTTTCCACTGTGGGCACCCATGTCTGGATGAGGAGAATGCGGTGGCACCTGGAAGTTTGGAGATGCCAGGAGCTGCAGAGCCCAAAGAGAGTGTCACAGGCCTAGCTTGGGGGGCTCCTAGGTCTAGGCAACCTGAAGGGCTAAAGCTCTTCTCTCCTTCTCGTCATCTACAATGTGGCAAGCAGGGGGCATGTTTCAGGCCTGTTTGTGTTACAGCTCTTTTAGTCCTGCCATTTAGGAGTTCCCGAGTTCTTGTTCCACATCTAGGAAGAATGAGGTACACAGACAACTGGAGTGAAGGGTAAGCAAGGTGTAGAGGAGCTTCATTGAGTGACAGAACTGTTCTCAGGAGACCCAAAGTGGGTAGCTCCTTTCCACAGGCAGGTCATCCTGATGAGCGTCCAGCTCTCAGCAAACAGAAGACCCACAGTGGGTAGCTCTTTTCTGCAGGCAGGTCCTTCTGACTGGCTGAGGAGGTGCCAAATGGGTAGCTCCTTCTCGCAGCTGGTAGTCCCCTCTGTGTGAGTCTGGCTGGGTCTGGGGGTTTTTATGGGCTCAGAAGGTAGGAAGTGCCTGCTGATTGGTCCATGGGCAGCCATGGCTGGGCACAAAAAAAGCACCATAAGTGGCTGACTTACCCGGAACTGACAGCTTGGCTCTGGGCTTCAGGCCATCCCTGGCTTGAAGGTGGGGCTTCACCAAGGATCCATGCCTTTCCATCCAGGAACGTTTCTGCCTCCTGCTGCCATTAATCATGTCATTCATGGGGCCCAGGCTGTTTGTGCCAAGGGAGTCCAGAAGGCCTGTGCAGAGCCATCCTCAGCGCCCCCTTGACTGCCCTCTTGTGCTCGTCGGTGCCAAATTCCAGAGAAAGCCAAGGCTGCAGGGGGCTGGCATGTCAGTGCCTCCTCAAGCACACACCTGGCCAGGTTGGGACAGCACCCATGCTTGGCTTTAACTTTGCTCCGAAATCACAGTGGGTGCTGGGAGTTGGGGAGAGACAAGGCAGTGGCAGCAGACACTTCTGAGCCTGTGAGGGAAGCGGGGCTTCCCAGGCCCTTGAGAGCACAGGAATGCTCGGGTCCTTAAGTTGGCAGCCATAGCTAGGGGGCTGCAGCTGTACCCAGGCGTGCAGGGCTCCACCTGCCAACTTGGAAAGGGTCAGGGCTCCCACCTGCTCCGGGCTCGCTCCAACTCCACGGGGCATGCAGCGCCGGCCACACCTCCCCAGCTGCAGCAGGAATCCCCACAGAGGCTGCTCCAGATGGGCCACCACTGCCGTCAATCATATATGTTTAAGTATCTATCTATCTATCTATCTATCTATCTATCTATCTATCTATCTATCCATCTATCTGACTGTCTGTTTCTCTATCTGATGTATCTTGAGGTAGACATAGAGAGATCTTAACCTCTACATCTCTACTGTCATTTAGCTAATTTTCTATGCAGAAAATTCTAACAAAACCTTTATTTATTCAATGATCTCAGCTGTTATCTACCAGCTAAGAACTTTTCTAATCTTGATCCTCCAAATTCCATGATATTAAAACCAAATATAAATTACTTAGCTCCCAAATTTCATTTTCAGAGAAAAAGAAACTGTTACTTTTTTTTTTTTTTTTTTGTGAGACGAAGTCTGGCTGTGTTGCCCAGGCTGGAGTGCAGTGGCGCAATCTCGGCTGACTGCAAGCTCCACCTCCTGGGTTCACACCATTCTCCTGCCTCAGCCTCCCGAGTAGCTGGGACTACAGGCGCCCAACACCACGCCCGGCTAATTTTTTTTTGTATTTTTAGTAGAGATGGAGTTTCACTGTGATAGCCAGGATAGTCTCGATCTCCTGACGTCGTGATCTGCCTGCCTCGGCCTCCCAAAGTGCTGGGATTACAGGCTTGAGCCACTGCACCTGGCCAACTCTTACCTCTTGGTGTTTAATTTTATGTCATATATGTTCCATGTTACTGCTCTTACACCTCTTCTGGGTAAAATTTTCTTAGAATATTTATCTTTTCTTGGCTTCTACCAGTTTATTATTCATATTTGAGAAGTGTTTTTGTGTATAAAGTTATATAGAAATCTGTGAAACTATGAAAATAACTATGAAAATAAAAGCAGACAGGTGCGGTGGCTCAGGCGTGGAGGCTGGCGCCTGTAATTCAGCTACGTGAGAGACTGAGGCAGGAGAATTACTTGAAGCCGGGAGGTGGAGGTTGCAGTGAGCCGAGATCGCACCACTGCACTCCAGCCTGGGCTAGAGAGTGGGACTCTGTCTTAAAAAGAAAAAGAGAGGAGAGGAGAGGAGGGGAGGGGAGGGGAGGGGAGGGAAGAGGGGAGACGGGAGGGGAGAGGGGAGACGGGAGGGGAGAGGGGAGACGGAAGGGGAGGGGTAGAGAGGAGGGGAGGGGGGAGAGGGGAGGGGAGGGGGGGAGGGGAGGGGAGCATACAAGGAGAGGAGAGGAGGGGAGGCAAGGGGAGGGGAGGGGAGGGGAGTATACAAGCATCCAGTTCTTTCTTATGCCCCTTCCCCCACAGTTTCAGAAGTGCCTTCTGTATGACCATAAATTTTAAAGGAGATTACTTCTTTCCTTTTTTCTTAGTTGAAGCCAAATCTTTATTTTTTAGTACCCCATTCCTTCTTATTCTACTAATCATGAAGTCTAGTCTAGCTATTTGATTTATTTCTTTATTATAGATAAGAAGCTTTCTAAAAAATATTCTTACTGCATGTTTAGGACATCATATTTTAAGTTCTAATTTGTAATTAGCTTTCACATTAGATCCCCTGTTACATACACAAACATATAGTAATTAGAGATAAGTAGTTAAACTGTTAAATGAATTGTTGAAAACTACATGCTCCTACTTATAAGTTCAGTAGTATTCGTAAATAAATAATGTGGACAATAAAGTCCTATAAACAAATAAATAAATGTATACATATATATTTTTTCCTATTCAAACAGATTTGGGACAGTATCTGTTCCTGAGGGAGACACTAAGGCTCAGACAAATAGTGTCTTCATATTTTGCCATTATAAATATTTTGGTATCAAAAATTATTTAAACTTATTATTACTTTATAAAGAAAAAAAGTTGCTCCTAAAGTTTCTCTCTTTAAACTATGTGAGATGAAAACTGCAGTATTTGCATTTCTGCAAATCTGGTCAGAATCAGCACATTAATTTTGCTAGTTTTGCTGGCTGTGCATAATTTTTGTGCCACTATTAATTTTGTAGGTATATGCAATGAGGTTGTTCTTTGCTTGGCTTTGAAAACTACATTCATTTGGTATACATTTTTAAAAGATGTGTTGTGAAAGAGAATACATTTAAAGGAAACAGAAATATAAGTTAAAAAAAAATTTATGTACAATTACCCTAAGTTAACCTTGACTGTAATAAGAGTAATATAATACAAAAAAAGTACTAATCATTAAATATTTAAAACTTCATAGGAAAAATATGAAAGTAGCAAGGCTTATCTTGTTTACTGCTATTACCTCTATACAGAGAAGAAATAACTGGTACATTATAAGTGGTCAATAAATATTTGGTAAATGAAAGAAAAAATGAGTTAGCAATATTTATAAAAATAATGTATTTCTTAAATATAAAAATAGGTATTAAGATATTCATACATACATTAAAAACTAACTCAGTGACTATTATTTAATCACAATATCAAATAAAGCAAAATATTTGAGGTTCAGAACATAAAGCTATTTTATTTTACAATTTAAGAACTAATTCAATTTTAATTTTTGGAACTTAGGAATTGAATATAGTAAAATAAATAATTCTAGATCTGAGCCTTGTTTAGAGATGAGTGCCCATAATAATCAGACTTTTGATGTTTTTGAAGATATACTTTGTGTAAATACAAGAGTAGAAAGTATTGAATTCTTAAATAATATACTTGGCTGGCAAGTGAAATGAGTTCTCTGGACTACATTGAAATCAATATTTTCAGAAATGTGTTCAGGAGAAAGTGTCAAATATTTTTAAAACTGTATGCAGTATAAACTATTTCTATACAATCTGTGGACCTAATTAGTGTTAAAAAAAAAAAGGTCAACGATGAAGACTGAGGAGAATTGACAGAAATGAAATAAGACAAATAATTAAAATCCCAGAAGGGCACATGTTTCAGGGAACACATCTATTTCTTAATAAAGTTGAACTTATTGATAGAGAAAGATGAGAAATTGATTGACAAGAAGGGAACCAAAGCCCTATATTAATCCCTAGAATTCATAGAGGGATGGAGAGACATCCACGTTGACTTGTCAAAACCAGCACTGACAATAGTAGTCATATTTTTAAGCTTTTTCTACTACAAGTCCCTACAGAAATCACCTAAATACTGCAAATTAACAACACAATGATAATTTCTCATACTTAGCACAATTATAATATAAATACAAAGTCAAGCTTTTTAATTTTTGAATATGTGGTTAAATCATTTAGTTGAAAATTACTTTTTTAATTCTTAATGTACAAATGCTTTTTGTAAAAGTCTTATACAAACAAATTTTCTGATTTTCTTAGTAATTACTTATTGTTTGACGAATTTTTGTAAATAAATTTGCATTGTAAGGTTTAGGTGACTTCTAGCCATATACATTATAAAGTGTGTGTGTGTGGGTGGGTGTGTGAATGGTTCAGCCTCAGTAAATGGGAAACAAACCAAATAGAATTTTAAGTTGTGGCAATATTTGAAGGAATACCTGAGTTAATAGAATATCTTAATTCTTAGATTCTATGTTTATAATTTTATAAACATCTGGTAACAAATTTTAAAACTAATCAGTCTTTCCATTGCTTTCTGTCTTAGTATGTTTAGTGCTGCTATTAAAAAAAATACCTGAGGCTAGTTAATTTATAAAGAAAAGTTTATTTGGCTTTTATGTATTCTGTAGGCTAGAAGATTGGACATCAGGTGAAAGCCTCAGGTTGCTCTCACTCATGCAGGATGTTTAAGCCAGCATGTGCAGAGATCATATGGTGAGAGAGAAAGCAAGAGAGAGAGAGAGCAGGGAAGTGCCAGGCTCTCTTTAACAACCTGTTCTCAAGGGAAGTAATAGAATGAGAACACACCTCTTACTGTGAGAAAGGCATCAAGACATTCATGGGAGATCTGTCACAAACCTCCCACAAGGTTCCACCTCCAACACTGGGGATCAAATTTCAACATGAGGTTTTGGAAACAAATACCCAAACTGTAGAATTTTCAATTGGTAAAGCATTCTCTTCCGAAACCTAAAAAACTCCTCATCAACATTTTCACCAGTCATGTTTTTAGTAGCCACACAATTTTAGGGATCTCACACTAAATTAAAAAGTATTGTTATAAATTCATTTTCATTAATGGTAATCCTCTTTTCATTATCCTTGCATGTTATTCTGATTTTTCTCTCACTAAGAAATGTGCTAAAACTGTATTTTCATAACTGTAATTTCCATTGCTTCAAATAATAATTTGGTGACTACTACATGAAATCACTAATCTTTATTTTATTATGAAATTAGGAAAGAAATCCAATTATAACTAAGTGGGCTTGATCTTTTCTTCAATGTTTAGAAATGTGTGTATATGTATATTATTATGTGTGTTTATGTATGTTATTAAGAAAATCACAAAAAAGAGAAAATACATTGACTGTTCATTGGATGGAAGTGGATTATCATAAAGATGTTCACCCTCATCATCTTCATGCTGAGTAGGCTGAGGGAAAAGAGGAAGTGGGGTTGGTCTTGCTGTCTCAGGGGTGGCAGAGGCAGAAGAAAATGCATGTATAAGTGAATGTGCACAGTTCAAATTCATGTTGTTCAAGGGGCGACTGTATACTCTCTATATACATATTTCTACATAGATAACATTCTATATATTTCTAGACATTATATTTATTTCTAGCATATGTTTTCTGACATAAAATCTTTCTAATTGGAATTTTACAATGGTGAATAAGTATAGTTTTATCAGCAGAAATTATATTTTACTAGAAATACCAAAATATTATGGCCAATTCTATCAGCTCTCTATAAATAGAATGATAGCAGATTAATGCTCCAATGTTATTACTTATAGTTTTGTCCCTGAAACTCATGCTTAGTGATAAGCTTTTGCACAAAATGGAAAAATCAATTTTATGGCCACATACACTACAGTGTAGGCCACTTTTTCTCACTCAGCCGATGTTTAGGGTCATTGTCCAAGGCATTCCATTATCTTAGTTTAAAAGTTATGTACTTCAGCTCACTATATAATATAATGCATAGAATCCATCCCCTTCAAAATTACATGACATGTTTTTGTATCATATCACTTCGCTTAGATTTTCTTTGTTCTAATATCACTATTACTCTCCAATGATCATCATGGTGCAAAGGAAGACATGGTAAACCCATGTGAATCTCAACTCTCAATTACAGTCAAAACTTCCCAGATTTAAAAAAAATAGTAATTAATTTAATGGGAGAATAAGTAATCTAATACAGTCCCCAGTATATAGCAGTATTTAACAAATATCTGTTTTATTATTTAACTATTTAATGTAATTAATGAGGATTGCTACCCCTTACAAATTAAGATGTGTGAAATATATTCAAAAGATAGTAGCTACCAGTGTAATAAAAAAGTTGACAAAATAAAGAATGACAGTATGAGGAAAAGGATTTAAACAAAACAAAAATAGACTATGTGTGTTCATTTCTTATACACAAACCGTGGTCTCTGTTAATGTCAAAAGACATTTACTTGCAATGAGTTATAAGCAAAAGAGTTAAACTATTGAGCTCTGTGATAAATCAAATATGAGAGTTAATTGGAAGGTTCAGTGTACATAATGCATAGATTACTTGTGTTAAAGGATAAGAATGTAATAACATATTAAACTTTACTGATTTATATTATATTTTCTGTGATGAGTATAAACAAATGTTAGGTTTTTACAGCATCTCCTTTGATTGACAGAACATTAGCTTTACTTTGAATTGAAACTGCTATAATACTGTTATACTGCAGAAGCACTGGTTGATGGTAATAGTTGATAACATCTAAGGTAATGGATGTTATTATTCAAGGAAAATAACAGGGAAAATTAAAATATTAATTTATCTTAAACTTTAAAATACTAATGTTTAACTATAAAAACTAAACATTATGTGTCAAATCCAAATATATTATTGTTAAAGACAATTATAAGCTGACTTCATCAGATATAATTATTATACAGAATATTTTGTTTTGGTTATGCATTTTTTTAAAAAAATTATATAATGGAAAATATCTAATTGCAAACATGAGAAAATGAATTATGTGCCAGTATACTCTACATGAAGAGTTAGTACTTAGTGGATACGTAATATTTTAATTAAGATGTTGTAATTTCTTATAATTAATATACAAATGAGGAAGAAATAAATAATGGCAAAATAAACTTTCAATGTTTTCTTAATTATTTTAAAATGACAAGCTTAGGGTGTTTAAAAGAAATTTAAGCAGTATAATTTTGGCAAATATCAAAGTGTCCTTTATATTGTTTCTTATAGGTAGCTTTATATTACAACATTAATCAAACATGGATTATTCCTCCTTATTTTATAGGAATTACAAACACTTGTGAATATGAAGTTGTCACTTCAACTGCTGTATTGTACAAAAGATTTTCCAGCATGATGGTAAGAATTTCAAATAATAATTTTCTCAGTAAAACAAAAACTGAAGTTTAACAAAGTAAGTTGTTTATGAAAATATGTATGAGAACATATGTTCTTTTGAAAAACAACAAGTAGAATATTTCCTTACAGGAGTATTAATGATCATAATGCCTTTAAAATAAAAAAGAAATTCTGTAACTACAGAACTATAAATTCAGAATATCACCTGGAGGATACAGATGTCTTGACAGATGTGATACGCAATACAACAAACTTCAAAAAGACAATAAACTGAAAAGAATCTTGCTAATCACACATACACATATCATGGTCCCTCATATGGGTCCACACTACACAATGAGGTCCACTTGAAGGCTATGTGGAAGAGAACTGAAATCTATGTGTATATAGTTTACTTATAAAAGTAATTATTATCAAGACATTTAAAAATTACTATTTTTTAAGTTTAACACATTATTAACTATAATGTTTTTACTTTATATTTTTATTTACATAAATTTTTCATGAACAAAACAATGTATATCTTCTACGTTAATAGAGAATGAATATATACATAGATTATATCATAATATTTTAAATAAGCTTTTATCATTAGCCATGGAAATTTTGTAATTTTGAAGGACTACATATTTATTTATTACATGTACATGTGCACTTTCCTACATGTGTATTATACTTTAATAATAAGTCTAAAATATATAAATTTGAAAATCTGTAATTACTTAGGATTATAGTATTTATTAATCTCTCATTACTTAGGATTATAGTATTTATAACAGTACATTTATTTAATATATCTGTGCATATTTTGATGATTTTTTATAGGGTTATGTATAACTAGTAAGAAGGCCAATATCTCATTTTTCTAATTTACACTAGTGGTTAATACCATGTAACCCTGAAAATATCCTACATACTTTTTAAAATACATTTTTAGATTTAATTTTTCAAGCATAACTCATAAGTCTTAGAATAGCTAAAATTAATCCATATACAACCCGGCACTTTGCAAAATTTTAATAACTTGATGTAGTGATCCCTTAATGCTAATCAAATCTATTTCTTTATTTTGGGTTAGTCCTGTGATTTATGATTCAGACAGTGGAAAATGGCTTTACATAGCATCTTATGTAAAAATGTTTTCTTCTCCCTTCCTATAGGCTGTTAAGCTGGTAGTGAACACATTTTCTTTTTGACACAATGTACTAATTTTGATATTGGCATATCACACTTACTGCAAAATACAAATTATTAACATGATTGTATTTTTATACTTAAATTTAAGGTAAATGGTAATTTCACACAGTGCTTCACTTCCCAAGTGCTGTAAATTTTATTAAAGTAATTTCAATAAGTAAACATGTTAAGCTAAGACCAGTTGTTATAAATTCAACAATAAAACAAAGGCTCTAATTCAAAAAATAAAACAGAGACTCAAATTCCTAGGATTTGGATGTATGGTAATTCTAACATGAAAGTCACAATATGGGATAATAATAATGTTTGCTGCTTATGTTAAACCATCTTCCATAATGTTGTAATGTGTCTTGGGGTCACACCCTGTTTCTAATATGTTCCAATGAGAAGTGACCTTGAGCAAATTGTTTAATCTCTGTGTTTCAGTTATTAGTTCACTTACCTGTTAAATATTATAATAATATGTTCAGGTAGGTTTTTGAAATTTAAATCAGAGGTTGAACTAAAACCTTTACAATAAAGCCCAAAAATGTAAATATCAATTAAAATATTATTTTTTATTATCATTGTTATTCTTGGTTATTATTTTTATATTGTGCTATGGCAGAAGTTCTGGAAAGCATCCACAAATTACAATATGGGTGAATATGAAATAAAATATTTTAAATGTCACATTTGAATGTAAACAGCATTCACACCCCTTCAAAATTAAAAATTTCCAAGTCAAATATTCCTATATTCATTAAAATATCAACAAAATTCTTGTCCTTGAGATGAATTTACTGATTTTGGTGTTAACAAACAGCACTAAGTGATAACATCAGATAAATCCAGTCCAAAATGTAAAGATATATTTAAGCAATTCTAGATTAAATTGAGCTTCACCGAGGTTAGGATCTGAAAAGAATGAGGTCTTCTAGTAATCAGAAAAGCTCTATGTACAGAAAAGATTAATATGTCATCCATACTATTTGATTAAAAGTCCATGACATTGCCTTTAAAGTTCTTGGAGAAATTGATGGGGCCAAATGTGTAGCAACTTCACTGACAGCTGCTATATTTTAATTATTTTGAATAACTTGATAATCAGCAGAGACATATGAAAATATTTTTTCAGATAGGGATTGAGGTAACCCAGCACCAATTTTACCATAGTTCTTCAAATTTTTCATTATTATTTTAAAATAAGAGTAATAATGACTTCTCTTCTCTTTCTAAAAAAAAGCTATTTGAAGAGAATTAAGTCAGCTTTACTTACATGGAGAGTAAATAAAAAAAATTATATAAATAAATGTATTTGGTCTAGTTAATTAAGGTTTGGGGATTTTAGTTGCAATCCTCAAATGATAGAGGTTTGCATACTGCACACATTTTTAAAAAATTAAACTTGGTAGCTTATAAAACTTAATATTTACAAGATGAAAAGATTTATGGAGAAGGATGGTGGTGATGATTGTGCAACACTGTGAATGCATTTAATGCCACTAAACTGAACACTTGAAATGGTTAAAATGGTAAATTTTATGTTATGTACATTTCTCATAATTAAAAAATTAAGCTTACTGTTTGAAAATTAAGCTCTTATTGAATCATGCCATTCACATATCCTATTGAAGTTGCCTATCTATAATTTACCTTTGTTTATTACCTAGCATGTGTTTTATCACCTTATATAGGTCAGTCTATAGTTAAATTTGCTGGTAAAATTATTTCAAATTTACTGTGCAAATTACTTATGAATTCATTTACTATACCTAATTATGCTTTCATTTGGATTTTTGAATATATTCCCTTCACTTTTGCATCTTTTAGAATTCCAGTTACATCACTTTTCCCTTAGCTTTCCTTTCCTTTTTTTTTCTCTCTCTCTTTTTTGTTTTGTTTTTTTCTTTTTTTGAGATGGAGTCTCATTTTGTTGCCAGGCTGGAGTACAGTGGTGCGATCTTGGCTCACTGCAACCTCCGCCTCCCGAGTTCAAGCGATTCTCCTGCCTCAGCCTCCTGAATAGCTGGGACTACAGGCACCCGCCACCACACCCAGCTAATTTTTGTATGTTTAATAGAGACAGGGTTTCACCATTTTAGACAGGATGGTCTTGATCCCTTGACCTCGTGATCAACCAGCCTCGACCTCCCAAAGTGCTAGGATTACAGGCATGAGCCACCGCGCCTAACGTACCGTTCCTTGCTTTTTTAATTCACATCAGGTAATGTCTAATTTTTCTGTCTTCTTATTCTCTCTCTTCTACAAAGGAACACAGGCTCTCTTCTCTGCCCACAGGCTTCTTTCCACTTCCCCATGTCTGATGTTCTGCCTGTTTGTCTCCTAGGATGTTATTTCCCTTCTGGCAGTCAAGCATCTCAATTCTCAGTTTGTGTGTGTGTGTGTGTCTCTGTGTGTGTGTGTTCATGTTTGTTTTTTTTTAACTCTATTTACCCCATTTCTGCCAACATATAATGTTCCATTTGGTTATTGTTTTCATTTTTAGAAAAAAAGTGTTTTCTGCTTATCCTTTCTTTTTTCAGTTGACATGAAAATTGGACCAGATTAAAGAACATTTTTGAAAGAGAGAAAGATGACAGTCAGTAGACGTCTTCTTGGACTCATCCCCCAACTAAGCTTTGATTTGATTGGATCTACTGATTTGATATGATGTTCCTTCTTGACACTACTATGGTGACTACCCTGGGAACTACACATTCCCTTCTCCTCATTCCTCTTCTTTTCCTACTTCAACAAGTCTTGTCTATTCCTCTTTAGCAGAAACATCATGGTAGCTAAGATATTTATGAAGGTAGGTTGCATATTAGTGTGATCTGAAAGACAAAAACAGATGCCCTTTTATCAACCAAGGTGGACTCTGAAGTTAAAGAAACAAAAGTTCTCTACAATTTGAGGGCTCAGGTGTTTGCTGGCATGGCAACTCTCCAAGTTCCTACAGCTACAAGACAAAAACACTCTCTTGCTAAACACCCTAATAATACGAGCTGTCATGCAATTTATTAGACCCCTCCCAATTCTGACTTACAACCTGGACCACTACAACTCTGACTGGAGAGATGACCAGCCTTACAGACATTCTTTCCTGATAAGCAATTGCAGGTCTTAAGCCCATTCCAGCAGCTTACAGAGGCTGTGCACAAACTGTCTTTGTGTGCTCCAGTTCACCTTTTGGTTTAAATAGCCAAAGTCCACCATATTTTAATACTAAAACCTGCCCCAAAGTGAACATGGGATATATGTTACATATATGTTCATCCATTCCATGTGTGCTTGGCTCACCTCATAAATATCTATAGCTTTTACCTTCAAACCTGCTGAATATGTATGACTCTACTGTGTGATACAGGTTCTGTGAGGCATGAAACCAACCTGTTTTGAAGAGAGACCACCCAGAAAACTCACATAGGAACAGAAAACTAAACACCACATGTTCTCATTTGTAAACGGGAACTGAATTATGAGAACATACGGACACATTCGGGGGAATAACACATACTGGGACCTGTTGGAGTGTTGAGGGTGGAAGGAGGGAGGGTATTAGGAAGAATAGCTAGTGGATGCTGGGCTTAATACCTAGGTGATGGGATGATCTACTCAGTAAACCACAATGGCACACATTTACCTATGTAACAAACCTCCACATCCTGCACATGTACCCCTGAACTTAAAATAAAAGTTGGAAATAAAAAAAAAATAGAGAGCACCTTTAACCCATGATGGAGGCTTTCACTTCCCAGTGTGCAAACTGATGTCACCAATAAAGCTCTCTTTTCTACTATTCAGAGAACATGGTTGTCTTTTGGGCAATGTTAGTTAAGAGAAGAGGTGTTGGAGAAAGGCTAGTTGGGGTAACACCCTCTTTCTAATATGTTCCAATTAAGTGAACTTGGGCAAATTGTTTAATCTCTGTGTTTCAGTTATTGGTTCACCTACCTGTTAAATGATTATAATAATATGTTCAGGTAGGTCTTTTGAAGTTTAAATGATAGGTTGAACTAAAACCCTTACAATAATGCCCAAAAGAGTAAATATCAATAAAAATATTATATATTATTATTGTTGTTATTTTGGTTATTATTGTTATATTGTGCTATGGTAAACATGAAATAAAATATTTTAAATGTCACATTTGTTCATTGTTTCTATGACCCCATGATGTTTTACACCATACAACATTTTGAAAAATAAAGGATTTATATTTCAATTCCATCAATATTTCAATTAAAAGCTATGTAATTGATCATAAAAATATTTTTAAACTACCAAAAAACTAGAAAACAGTTTAAAAATAATGACAATATTTTTGAGCCAAAGCTCAAACTATTTGAGAAAAGGCAAAAACGTTTCACGTTTTAGGATAGCATGAGATCGTGATATTATACAACATATAAAACATTCATAAATATAGCATTACTTCAATATTAAAATGAAGTTAAATATGGGAAAGATAAAGGAGAATTTATGATTACATAAAGATGTATAAAATATATATCCATGGGTGAGGAAAAAAGTTGAAAAAGAGAGATTACAGGTAGTTGAGTGCCATTAGACTGTTGCACATAAAGGGAACTTGTAGCAATGTTGGTACGAAAGTTTCTTAGTGTACTGGACCCAGCTGCAAGAAAACATATTGATTTATCCACTTACAGACCGTGTTGTAGAAATTGTTACAACCTGACATTTACTGGAATGTAGGATCTTGTATCCAATAAGTCCTCAAGGGACAGAGGACAGTCAGAGGAGAGACAAACCTGGATGTCCCCAGAGGCTAATTTTTTCTCCTTTTGTCTAATTTGATAGATCTGCAGAATTATCAGAGCAGAAGAACCGGAGACCTCTAGCTGGTACCTGAACTCTAGATTAACAAGCCCATATCTCTGTCGAGAGATGTTCCTTTGTTATACAATGAACTACTCAAGGGATGTGCCATGGGCTCTTCTCAGCTTGCCTATAGATTTACATAGCGGTAGGAAGGTTGGATCCTTCCCTTGGAGCAATTTCCACAGTGGTATCTGGTATGTCACTTTCAAGGAAACTGAGACATCAGAGAGCTGTGGACTACACTGATGTTTCTGCCTATGAATACTTCCATAAAATTTACATTTCATCTTCCCCTGAATCTGGTGTGATTCTTTGTCACTATTTGCCATATATATCTTTTTTTAATACAACATAGAGTAGACATAAAATAATTAATTTAAACACTGCCTGTTGATGAACATTTAGGGTTGGAGACACCTCTTGATTTTCATTCATTTTCCATGCCTAGTATTGATTCTTGGCAACATTATTACCATCACAGATAACTTAGGGGGCTGATCTACCATGCACCCGTTAGAAGATTCTGTTAGTACCGCCAATTATATTAGCCCTCCCCCACCCAGTGGGAAATTGGAACTGCAAATGTAATTGCCCCAAATTCTGAGCAACCAATCAGGTCAGGTTCTCCTTCCTAGATTTTCACACCTGAACTGAAGCACTGAGCGATGCTCAGCACTGGAGTTTAGTGCAGTAAACTTTATGAAAATCCATGAAATCCTTAAGTTGAAAACATAATTTTTAATATTAAAATAAACCTTTATTTCAGAAAAATACAGAAATTATAAAAATGCAGCTCTATGTATTCCACAATATGAACACACCTATGTGTTCATGCCACAGGATCACACACAGTTCTCAGTTTGCTGCAGGCTGTGTAGAATGTAGCCATGAGTTCCCACCGATAGATTAAATAATTTGCCCAGGTTCACTGGCTCAGAACATAGTAGAATGAGGATTTGGTCTCCAAGGAACTTCACTATGATGCTTCTTCTCTTAAGTAATAGGCATGCTGCCTCACTATCTTAGCTAGAACAGTTTTTCTGATAAATCTCCAACATGAAAATAAGGTCTGTTTTCTGATTTATTGTATTTAACATAAGACGTTGATTGTGTATTTGTTTGTTTATTTTTGTGGAGACAGGGTCTGGCTATGTTGCACAGGCTGGTCTCAAATGATCCTTTTGGTTGAGCCTCCCAAAGTGTTTGAATTATAAGCTTGAGCCACCACCCCCTGCCAGTATTGAGAATTTATGACAAATGTTTCCAACCTGTCTTAAAACATTTTATGTAAGAATATTAGAAGAGTATTTGAAAGCAAGCAAGAGTTACTTATTAAGAGTAGAGAAACAAGAGGAAGGACCATGTGTGGTTCCTGGGGCACAGCCACTGTGTGCAAGCACAGGTGAGTCATCCCAGGGAAATCAATGGGTCCAATAAAGCTGGTAAGGGATGGCTGGGGATATGCATGTTCAATTCACTCAATAACATCAAAAATCCTCCAAATGGATACTCCCCTCAGCAGTGTATAAGAACTCTGCTTACTTCAGGTCCTCACTTAAAATTGGTGTTTTTGGTCTTTGAAAAAAGAATGTATTACCTGCACTGATGTATGTGTTCGTACTTCACTGTTGTTTTATTTTGCATTTTCCTGATGACCAGGTGGTGCAGCTTTTCATATGTCTTTGTTAGTCTACAAAGCGTTTTAGCTGAAGTCCTTTTTCCAATGTCTCTCCATTTGCTCTACCACATTTCTATTTCTTGATTATTTAAAGGGTTTTTTATATTCTAGAAACAAGTCCTTTGCTAGGTATGGTACTATAAATATATTCTGTTCTTTTTGTAGATAGTTTTTTTATGAAAAGTTGTTTTAAATTTTAAAGGCTAAATTTACCAATCTTTTTCTTTATTTTTATTGCTCTCTTTATTTTTTTTAATTTTTATTTATTTTTATTGCTCTTTGTGTTTTATTCTTCTTTATTTTTATTGCTCCTGGTGTTTAGTCTTGGCAAAGGCATAAACATATTTTTCTATATTATATTCCAAAATATTTATAAATTTTTATCTTCTACAATGATATCTGTAATTAAAGTGTTTGGGGGTGTACAGTTAGGCAAACTTTATGTCTTGTTCTCTTTTGCTTTGTTTTCCTGATATGGCTAACTAGTTTACTCAGCAAGGTTTATTGGAAAGTCTAATCTTTCCTAAGTGTCTTGTTGTGCTACCTTAATTACAAATCAAGACTCTGTCCATGTGTGGTTCTGTTTGGGGGCTTGTCATTCAATTTTGGTGGCTTAAATGTTTATGCTTACACTAGTATCACACAGTCACTTTACTGATCTTTCTAATAAGTATTAAGGTCTGGAAGTGAAAGTTCTTTATTCTATTCTTTCTTTTAGATTTTCTTAGCTATTCTGAGCACTGTATTTCCATACAAATCATCTTCTTAATTTACACACACACGCACACACACACACACACACAACGTGTTGAAATGTTGATTGGGATTTCATGGAATCTGAAGAACAACGTGGGTAAAATTCTGTCCTTTGGAATACGGAGTCTTTCAATAATGAACATAGTCTTTACATTGATTTGGTTCTTTAATTTTACTCCCTTATTTTTGTTATTTTTGGCATAGAGATTTTGTAGCTCTTTCATTCAACTTATTCCTAGGAATGGGATGTTTTTGATGTTACTGGAAGTAATAGCCATATTTTTTTCTTAAACTGTTGTTGGTACGGTGTTTAGAAACAGTTTTTAAAAATATTTACTTGCATCCAGTAAGTTTGCTAAATTTCTTTAGAAATTCTAATAGCCTATTTGTAGATTTTTAATACCCTATTTTATATTTATGTAACTATCAAGTAATACTATTTATATATTTCTATTTGATATTTATTTATCATTTATTTATTTGCTTGATTAAACTAGCTGAGGCTTCACTACAATATTACATAGGAGAATAAAAGTAGTAACAGTGGACAGCAATGTGTTATTTCTGATCTTGCAAGGAAAGTTTTTAATTTGTTTTAATTTAATCTGATATTTACCGTAGGATTTTTTTTTTTTTTTTTGCCTCTTCCCCCCACCCCACCTTGGCTCTAACAAAAACTGAAGCTCTGGCAGGGTGCGGTGGCTCACGCCTGTAATCCCAGCACTTTGGGAGGCCGAGGTGGGCGGATCACGATGTCAGGAGATCCAGACCATCCTGGCTAACAGGGTGAAACCCCGTCTCTACTAAAAAATACAAAAAATTAGCCGGGTGTGGTGGCGGGTGCCTATAGTCCCAGCTACACAGGAGGCCGAGGCAGGAGAATGACGTGAACCCGGGAAGCAGAGGTTGAAGTGAGCCGAGATCATGCCACTGCACTCCAGCCTGGGCGACAAAGCGAGACTCCGTCAAAAAAACAAAAAAACAAAACTGAAGCTCTTAAATAGGAAGTTTCTTCAATCTTTAGGTGGATAAGAAATGTTATGATAATATTATGAATTTTATGAAATGGATTGTTTCTGCCTTTATTGAAAATACGACAGAAGTTTTCTATTTGTCTTAGCTTCTATTCTATTGTTTACTTATCTTTTGTGAATATGGCATATTATATTGGTTGATATATGAATGCTAAATCCTTCTTGCATTTCGAGAATAATCCCAGCTTGATCAAGATGCAGCATTTTGTCATTTCTGTCACTGCGTTCATTTTTATATGAGGATTAATTTCATTTTATTATTACTATTATTATTATTATTATTATTTGTGATAGAGTCTCACTCTGTCACCCAGGCTGGAATGCAGTGGGGCAATCTTGGCTCACTGCAACCTCTGCCTCCCGGGTTCAAGCGATTCTCCTGCCTCAGCCTCCCTAGTAGCTGAGACTACAGTTGTGCACCACCGTGCATTGCTAATTTTTGTATTTTTAGTAGAGTCAGGGTTTCACCATGTTGGCCAGACTGGTCTCGAACTCCTGGCCTCAAGTGCTCCACCCACCTGGGCCTCCCAAAATGTTGAGATTATAGGTGTGAACCATGTACCTGGCCTCATTTCACTTATTTTTAGCATACATGTGTTTATCCCATTCTCTTATTGTTCTTTTGATGACCATAAATTTTAAAGGATATCTCTGTTTCTATTATTGGTACTGACAAATTATGCCTCTAGACTACTTTAGGGGAGGGAGTGTTGTGCATTTGTTTTTCATTTTATTAGCCCACACTGTCAGCATTTTGAAGAGTATGTATTAGTCTTTTCAAAAGACCCACCTTTGATTTAATTATCCATATTATATTTTATATTTCATTATCTATCTGCTATTCTCTTTAAGATTACATCTCTCTTCTTTGAACAAAATGCTTGAATCACTGATTTTCAGCTTTTCTTTGATCATAGATGCATGAATGTCTATAAATATTTCTCTTTTGGATGTGTTTGGTGACTTTCACATCCTTAAGTATCTATATTTTGTGTGCGTGTACTCAGTGGAATATATGTCCTAACTTAATCACTCCTTTATGATACATGTTTTATGTTTAAATGCATTGCTAATTACTAAACATTTTCGAATTTTAAAAGTTATTGTTTTGTACTTAATTTCTGGATTAATTCTACAATGGTAAGAAAACCTACCCATTATGATTTCAGTTCCTCAACATTACTGAAGTTTTTGCTTTATAGCCTGCTGTTCAGCATAAAAGTTTGCTAAGTGCTCCTTGTGCAGTTGACAAGCGTGAGTGCTGGAGTCATATGTTCACTTTTGACATTATTGTCTTACATTTCTTAATGACATTCCAATTTTCTATTTCCTTACTGACTTCTTTAGTCTGCTTTTCTTACTATTTTGTGTTAGCTACTTTGAATTTCTTTAAGATTTTAAGGCTACGAAGCTATGTTATGTACATAGCAGTATAAAATTGTAATATTTCCACAATGAATTGATTCATTATTGTGAAATGTCCTACCTTAACTCTAGCTGTGCTTCTTGGTTTCAAGAAGACATTAGTTTGCTTTAGTATAAAGGCACCCATTTCCTTAGGTTACTAATCATAAATACCTTTTTATATACTTTTTACTTACAACATCCTTATTTTGAAAGTCGAACAGAAATGATTTATGTATATGTGTATATATGTAAATCTTTGCCTTTTAATTTCAGCATGTGATACATTTGTTTTTAATATCATGATTAATACCAACTTACTATTCTTTTTCTACTGAGGCCACTTTTCTATGTTACTTTTTTTCTACTTTCTTGTCTCTTTTTGATTAATCTATTACTTTCATTTTTATATTGTTATTAACTATAGTCCCCATGTTGAATAATATATCTCTTGAATTTATTCCTCCTTATCAGCTATTTATCATTTCTTTTGCAATTTTATTAATGTGATAATTAGACTATTGCTATTTCTTTATTATTTTAGTAGACATCATAAAGTTTATCCTAACTTACCTTAGTCTAAAACAAATTAGGACTTTTTCTTCCTTCCAAAAAATAAAAGACTCTTGGAATATTTTAATTGTGTTACTTTCACTTTTGCCACACTAGATATTATGTTAAGTATATGTATATATACACATATATAGATGTATATATAAACACATGAATATACACATGTATACATATATACATAAGTATATATATACACACACATATACATAAGTATATATGTACACACACAAACACTCCACCAGACATTAGTATTCTTATTTTAATATAGTCAGTATTTATTTAGATGTATCTGTAGCTTTATCTTTTATATTACATTTAATTCTTTCTTTATCCTTGATTCATAATTTTGAATCATTTTTCTTCTGCCTGACAGATGTTCTTTTTAGTAATTTCAGGGCAGACCCAATGAAGACAGTGCTCCCAAAGTTTTTTGTCTGTCTGAGAATGTCTTCAGCCTTCTTTAATTTTGAAAGATACTTTCATTAGTTTGGAATACTGGATTTCCAGTTTTTGTTTCTTCACACTTTGAAGGTGACACTCAATTATTTTATAATTTTCAAAAGCAGTGGTGGCATCTGGAACTGGTCTGCACTTACTGTTAGACTCAGTGTCATTTAAGGCTGGCCTGACAAGGAAACAACTAGGATATGCTGTCTGCCTGTTAGATGCACACACTCTCACCCCACACCACCACCAGCAAAGCCCACTCTGCAGCCATGGGAAGGTGAGACACAAGAGCTCACTTTATAATTTTGTGTCTGAGAGTGGGCAAAACCAAAGTCACTGTGCAACCCACAAAATACCAAACACAATCCTCTCCTGGCTAATATGACTGCTCTTCTTTGCAAATTGAAGCTCTATTTTCATTCTAGGGGCTCCTCTTCCTAGGTAAGATTTACTGAAATAACCAGTCATAGAATGGTCCTTACTTCCTAAGAGCACCCAATGCATAGTGAGTGCCTGCTTCCTTGGATGGTCTCCAAAATCATCCCATCAAAGTCCTCCCTAATACTCACTACTGAAAAGCCAGCTGACTTCCCATGATGTGTGTCCTTGCTCACTGAAAAGAATAAACCCAATTTGTTCAACTACAGGTGTGTTCCTGGTGATATATGACTGAGTGGCATTGAAATCATAATTTCTTGTAATAAAGTCATGGTTCATTTGATTGTTTATCTTTTCATTGTAATCTGCCTTTTATCTCAGGCTTTTAGATGTTTTTCTTTGTACTTATTTTACGCATTCTTACCACATTGGGCCTAAATGTGTTTTTCTGTTTATTTACCCTGCTTGAAGTTTGCAGAATTCTTCAGTATGTGAGTTGCTGACTTTAATAGAGTTTTAGAACATTTTTATTCATTATCTTTTCAAACATTGCTTCTGCTCCGTAGTCCCTGTGCTCTCCTCTTAAATTGCAAATACACATGAATCAGATTTATTCAGCATGCTCCTCATGCCTCTTGCAATGTTTCTGAATTGTTCTCATATTTTTTTCTTGGTGATTTAGTTTGTATGTGCACTACTGACCTGTGTTCCAGTAAACTGGTTCTATTTCCTTCTGTGAGTTGGGGGGTGTCCAGTGTCACTGGACTCAGACAAGTTGGTAATTGATGCACGGTGAACATGTTTCATGAGCCTCTTCAGCAATTTGTTTTTCATTTTTTTTTTTTAATTTCACTCAGTCCTTTTTAGGTGATCTTTCTCTTCTGGAGCAAGTTATACCTTCTTAATTTTTCCCCTCCAATGCATATTAATTGTCAGTTTACACATGTTAATCATTTCCTCTAAAAATAAAACTTTTTATAGTTTTGCTATTTTACTATAATCTTATTCATCCGTATATTCTACTACCTCTTTCATTTTCTTTCCTATAGTTTATGTCACTGTTTCTTTTTTGAGTGTTTACTGGAATCAGACATTCCATTAATCTATTTTTCTTATACAAGGCTTATATTCTTGTAGAACATGTATTTTATGCTCTGTTTTCATTTGTATACTACTTTAGCTCTGTTCTAAGATTCTAAAATATGATGATTTCTTTATTGTTATTTTTCACATGGTCTAGTCACATTCCTATTTGGCCCACAGTTATGAAATGTTCCAAAGTGCCCCAAATCTCTCTTTCTTTAGGAACCAAATACACTGGGGCTTCCACTGTCATATTGAAATTTACAATAGATTCTTGGATCTTTGGAGTAAGAGAGTACCTTATTTTACTTTTGTTCTTTATATTTGTATATGTCTTATTTTTTTACATTAAATATAACACTCTTTGATAGAGTATTCTTTAATCATCATAATAGAACATTGAGCATAATTTTTATAGAAAGTTTAATTGTTTAATAATTGTATTAGTTAGCCAGGATGGTCATAAGAAAATGCCACAGATTGCTTGGCTAAAACAACAAAAAACACTAGAAATTTATTTCTCAAAGTTCTGGAGACTGAAAGTCCAAGACCAAAGGATTGATTTGTCTGGTTTCTCCTGAGGCCACTGTCTTTGGTTAGCAGATGGCTACCTTCTTGCTATATATTCACATGGTATTCAGTGTGTGCACATTTCTGGTGTCTCTTTGTGTGTCCAAGTTTCCTTTTCTTATAAGGACACCAGTTATATTGGATTAGGTCCCACCCTAAGGGCCTTATTTTAACTTAACCACTTCTGCAACTACCCTATTGTCATGGGTGCAATGGCCACGGCCAGCATTGCTGTTGGTAAAGGAACCTAGCAACACAGTTGTTGGGGAAGAAAGGCAGATTTATTAGAGGAAAAGTACATTGCAAAAAAGCAATGGGCAGTATGGCAGAGAAGGGGCTGCCTGGAAAGTGGCAGGGGCTGGAGGGAAGTTTTATAAGGTGGTGCTGAAGAGACTATGTGGGGAACCAGGTATTTGGGAACAGAATGTTGTGCCAATGGATTGTGATTAGCTGTCTCTCAGAACAATTGTTTGTCCCAACCTGGGGCCCCTTCCTCCTTCCTGCTTACTTACCTATCTCAACCCCACACCTGTCTCCACATACAGTCACATTCTGAGATACCGGGAGGTTCAACATAGAAATGTTTTTGAGGAGGGGGACAAGACAGGAACAATTCAGCCGGTAGCAATGATATTTTACATAAATTTTTGCTTAAACATGTTTATATGCATGTGAGTAATAACATAAAATATACAAAGAAATAAATGAATATAGTTAATTTAGAAAATTAAAGATTATAAATTATTTTGTGTACCTGTTTTTAGTTTTCATACTTAAAATAGGAACAGTGAACTCACCAGTTTGTGATTTCTAATAAAATATTTTGATATCTTCTTTTAGTGGAAGAGAAGTTCAATCTTCACTGACTATTTTCCATTCTCATTTTATTTAGTTATAGGAAATAAGAAGACCTGGGAATATGTACCATAGAAAAATATTTCTCTTTATTGAATACATTCTAATAAAATATATGGATTAAAATGTTTTTGAAAGTAAAATTAAGAGGTAAATAGAAATTTGTAGGTGTTAAGAATGTTTTTGTTAATTTTGATTTTTTCCAAAGTGTTGAACTTTAAATAAATTTCAATAAGTATGAACAGATTTGAGGCTGAGAAATCCCACTCTACTACAAACTTATAATTCTCCACACCTACTCCTTTATTTTCATTTACATTTTTACAGTTTGTTCAAATGAATGGAATTCACAGATGTAAATAGCAAAGAAAAGCCCTCACAACTTTGAACAAAAGGAAGAAAAAATCATGATTTGTTGAGAAGAAAACCATTTAGTTGCAGTAATTTAGAGGACAAAATCAATGGGTCTATAAAAGAAATAAAATAGTTCTTTCACCAAAATGACAAATTGTTAAATAATATTTAAGTTTTCTAAATGAAGCACAATGGAACCTTTAAAAAATTATACCTATGAAAAATTTGTAAACTTTTTTCTTTAGGTGATTAATTTTTAGTTTCTTTTCTAACTACAAATTGAATTTCTTTTCCATTTCTTATCAGATCATAAAAGACTTAAGAAATTACCCTGAGTGGGTGGGAAGAAAAGGCCATTTTTTTCCCCTTTTTGTGTTTTGTTTCTGCATAGAGAATCCTGTGGAAATTACATTTTTTATTCTTTTTTACTAGGCACATTCCACTAATAGATAGTTTGTGATATGTAAAGCTTATTTCCAAAGCTCTCCAACATCCTTGTTTATTGAATCTTCTTCCCTTCAGAGGTAATTACTGCTACCTTTTCTCCTGAGGCAGCCACTTACCACTGTTCAATTTCTATACTTAACCCCTTCCAGAATTGACCATGAAATATTCATCCCCAAGTATAATAGAGTAGCACTTGAGTGTAAGTCTTTATCACTTGCTATTGCCCTTCTTTACATCTGATACTTGCATTAATTGAAATCAAACTCCTAGCAGGGAAGAAAGCCCTGATATTACACCTTCAGATAATCTGCTATACAAAAAAGAAATTCCTTAAGGGGGATCAGTTCTCTCCAATAGCTTTAATATAAATTCTTCACACAAAGTCTATTTATTTGGTAAAATGCAAATTATATTAGAATATTATTTTAATTTGTTTCCTTTTTTATTCTGTGTTTTAAATGGATATTAAAGATAGAAATTTTATTTCATACTTTGTGGTATTTCTACAACCTAAAATAAGACTGATACATAGAAGGCACTCAATAATAATTTATTAATGAATGAATAAATGTAAAACCCCATTCCTTTAAAAGTAATTAAAATTTTCAATTGTGTAGAAGAAAACAATTAAAATTGCATAGGGTGTCAGGGATTCTCAATACAACATGAAGGCTCACTGACTCACTAGAAGGACTCACAGGCTTCAGAAAAGCTATTAAATTCAAATTAATTCTCCCAGCAATTGATATGGACAGGAGACAGGGAAATATTGGGTTGAAGAGGGTAGTTCCCTGGCAAAGGCCCCGCCTTCAATCCTGGAAACCTGTGGCCCTAAATGAGAACAGACATTCCTGTTTTTGTTCCCAAAAGTTACCTTTTGGCCTGTCATGACCCCCATCCTATACTCATATAAACCCCAGACCCCAGGCTCTAGAAGCAGATGAGAAGGAGACAAACAGAAGAGCCGGAGAACAGCAGAGCGGCGCAGCAGAAAGAAGAGAAAGAGCGTCTGAATGCTGAGAGGAGTTTGGCTGTCGGTGGTCAGAGAGGAGATTGGCCACCAGACAGCCAAATTCCTAGGGAAGATCATCTTCCCTACTCCACCCCCTTCCAGCTCCCCATCCATCCTGCTGAGCACCACCTCCACCACTCAGTAAAACCCCTGCATTCACAATCTTCATGTTCATGTGTGACATGATTCTTCCTGGATATTGGACAAAGACCTGGGTGCCAAGAGGGCACTGAGCTGGTGAACACTTAAGCCGTATGTGGATGTCAAAGCTAAAAGAGCACACGGTAAGACAGGCCACACCCATGTGGGCTTTGGGAGTCACAGGCACTCACCTCTAAATGCTACCATGGGGCTGGAGCCCCAAAGCACTCGTCTAAGCTCATGTACCTGCCAGTCTGCACGCTCCCCGTCCTGTAAGGGGTTTGAGTGTGCAAAGGGGTCATTAGGTTACGGTATTTAAACATATGGCTCGTTGCCTATTGTATTCAGAAAACACAACTGCTAAAATGAAGAATCCTAGTGTATCTGTAATCGTTTTCCTCTCTTTATCTCTGTAATTAATGCCAAACCTGAAAACAAAACAAAACAAAACTAAAACGCTGGGCTACCACCCCTATTAAGCAGTCTGGAGAACACAGGTTTACTTTGCTCCAGTGTCCTTGATTTTTCTGTCTCTGTCCACAGCTTCTCATGAATGAGGAGGTAACATGCCATCAAGTGATGGTTGCTATGAAAGTTGCAAGCCCCTTGGACATACTCCACTGAGTTGCCTTGACCATATCACTTAAAAGAGTTACTAGAGTTAAACATTTCATTGCCTGCACTGCAGCAACAGTTTTTGAAATATGGCTAGGTTGTCACTAACAGACATTACCTTGCTTGACATAAAATTTATGCTTCATAGCTGAAGATAGTTACGTATCTATCAAAACAGCTGTAATAATGGAAAGTTAGCAGAGTGATAGCAGTCATCAGTTTTGTATTTTTAAAGCTACTGTCAGGACCTTTTATCAGGGAAAATTTCTTCCTAGTTATAGATTTGTTCCCTTAATGGCCACTCCCTTCTTTGCTAAATCATTGTGTATATATAACCTAAGATAACTATATTGCGGTAGAAAACTAACTCATTTGGTGACAGAGACAGAATATGTGGTCTATGTCCATGGCCCGTCTTTCACCTGAATTGTTATGTTTTATAGAGTTATTTAAAAGATTACTATTACCATTGGCCCCTTTTAAGCTGTGAATTTTGTATAAATCTTTCTTCAGAGTTTCTCTTTCATTGGCTCACATAGTTGAAGAAAATATTGATGTTCAGGACTGCAAATGTTTTCTTCTTTTTGGCTTATGTCATAAATGTCATAGTGTACATTTGGCTTTTCACTTAGTGACACAAAACAATATTCATTCTGTGTCTTATAACTTGCACTTGTCCCCTCACTACTTTAGATTCCCTTCCATATCTGAAACATATTAAACTTTGCCCACTATGCGTCAAGTTTCTTAATAGATGGGTGATATTTCAGTGAAGTTGAGCACTGAAGGTGCCTAGCTATACTCTGGTTAAGTCAAGAACTGTATTACTTTCTTCAAAATGTCTAGCACATTATGTGTCAAATACATCTTGGCCTAGCTCTTTAGAGAATATTAGTTGCTGAATTACTTTCATCTCATGATACAATATTTTTATTATGCTGATGATTTTGAGGGGAAGCTAATTTCTCACTTTAAGGAAGAACTTAAACATTTTCAGTTCAATTTATGTGAGTGCAGCATTTCTCATGTCAGAGAACAACAGGTGCATTAACAGAAAAGTTAGCAGGTTGTTTTAGAAACTGTATTGTTAAAATACTTTCAGAATGGAAACTTTGGGGATCTTGGATGCTGTCATCTTTATTGAAACAAATAGCTTTAAAGACCACAAATATATACTACATGCACACTCACACAGTCACCCACCCAATACTGTTGCTATTAATTACCACATTTAGTCACTAGGGACAGACTAATGAAACTTTTTATTAACATGATAGAAGCACAACATACAAAACAATCTGTTTAATTCCAAGTAAAAAGCTCATTTGCCTGATGTGTCTCAGAAGGGAAACAAGAAACTCGGAAATTGTAACTTGCCAAATACTAAATGGATGGACACCTTCTGTCATGAGATTTCTGAAGCTCTCAAGATTGGAAATGTTTAAACAAAGTCAAATTTATTTCATTGGTAAAGTTACTTTGAAAAGATCAGGTAGGATAATTCTTATTTGCAGGCACATAAAAAAGTATCTTGGGAATTCGACTGATATCTAGTATTAATACAAGATTTGTGGAATAAAAGAAAAGATGTAGTGTAAAATAAAAATATGTGTTGCATTCAGAGTGTCTATACATAAAAACACACATATATCATGTATATATTTGATATAGGTTTATATTTTTAAAGAAAATAAGCAAAAAGTATTATTTATAATATTTCAACCCACAGTTTATAATTTTCAAAGTTGAGCTTAAAATTTTAAATGAAATGAATTCTGTGAAAAAAACTATAGGTGAAGCATTTAATTAATATACAAATGTGCAAGAGATTAGTACACATTAATTTTAACATATTTGCAAGTTTTCCAAAATCCTTACATTATTATAAACTGCAGACTTCCTCAGTTATGATGGTACAATTTACTTTTTTTTGACTTTACAATAGTATGAATGTCATCTGCATGCAGTGATCCACATTTAAAAACATACTTAAGAGTACCCATACAATCATTCTGTTGTTTACTTTCAGTTCACTATTTAATAAATTGCATGAGATATTCAGCACTTTATTATAAAATAGGCTTTGTGATAGATAATTTTGCCCAAATATTAATGTAAGTGTTCTGAGGATGTTTACGATAGGCTATGCAAAGGTGTGATGTTTGTAAGGTAGGTGTATTAAGTGCATTTTTGACTTACAGTATTTTCAACTTACGATGGGTTTATTGCGATGTAACTCCATCGTAAGTCAAGGAGTATCTGTATTCATGTAACAGAAATAACAGATTCATTTTAAAAACAACCACCATTATAAAAGGAAAGACTATACCTCTTAAAATTCTTAAGCACTAATATATATTTTATGAGAAAAGAAATAATCATGCCAAACAAATTAAATGTCTCAAACAAATTAAACTGTTTTTTATTTTAACAAATAAGCATATATTTCAAGTTTTAAGATATTGTTTATTTTATTACTTAGGTTATTGTTTAACCTAAGGTTAAAACAAATTATAAATCAGATTATGATAATTAACATGGCACAAAGTTAAAAGTATTTATTGTTAATAACTCACTTAGCATAATAGGCATGTTTAGCCTAAGTAACTGATGTCACAATATTTTTACGCCTAGGAGGAATTCTTTTTATATTAGCTCTCAAAAGAGATAAGATTCTCTCCACGTGGTTTGGGCTTACCCCTTTGACTGAGAGCATGCCACTTTTTACTAGAGGTTGATGTATGACTCAACTTAGAGTTGAGGATGAAAAGTGGAGATCATAGCACCTGCCTATACCCTGGTACAGATCATATGATGTTGATTTATTTATTTGTGGAGTCAGGGTCTCGCTGTGTTGCCCAGGCTGGAGTGCAGTGGCACGATCATGGCTCACTGCAGCCTTGAACTCCTGGGTGTGGTGGTGCGCACCTGTAGTCCCAGCAACTCTGGCAGGCTGAGGCAGGAGAATCGCTTGAACTCAGGAGGCGGAGGTTGCAGTGAGCCGAGATTACACCACTGCACTCCAGCCTGGAGACAAAGTAAGACTCCATCTCAGAAAAAAAAAAAAAAATAAATTAAAAAGTTCTAGTATCTAAAATGAGCAATATCGCCAGGCGCAGTGGGTCACACTTGTAATCCCAGCACTTTGGGATGCAGAAGTGGGTGGACCATCCGAGTCAGAGGTTGAGACCAGCCTGCAGTGAGCCGAGATTGCACCACTGCACTCCAGCCTGGGAGACAGAGTGAGACTCCATTTCAAAAAAAGAATTAGCCAAGCGTGGTAGCATGCACCTGTAGTCCTAGCTACCGGGGAGGCTGACGGGGAAGGATTCCTTGAGCACGAAGGTCAAGGCTGCAGTGAGCCTTGTTTGCACCACCTCACTCCAACTTGGGCAAGACCCCATCTCAAAAAAGAAAAAAAAAAAAAAACCCACAAAAACAAAAAACAAAACAGAACAGAACAGCATCACTTCCTTATCATTAGTTTGAAGGAAGTGAATTGCCTGTAAAAGTTTCCATTTTCAAAAAAAGTATTAAAATATAGTGTAAAGCCAGGCACGATGGCTCATTCCTGTAATCTCAGCACTTTGGAAGGCTGAAATGGATTGCCCCAGGAGGTCGAGGCTGCAGCTGAGCGATCCTCCCGCCTCAGCCCGGCAAGTAGCAGAGACTACAAGTGCGTGCCACCATGCCCAGCTAATTTTTTGTATTTTTGTAGAGACAGGGTTTCACCATGTTGCCCAAACTAGTCCGGAACTCCTGATCTCAAGAGATCCACTCGCTTCCACTTCCGCCTCCGCCTCCCAAAATGCTGGGATTACAGGCGTGAGCCACAGGGCCTGGCCTAATTACTTTCTTCAGTCTGAGCATGAAGGCTGGAAGAAAAGCTCTCACTTGCATATAATTTTTTAGAGACAGAGTCTCCCTCTGTTACACGGGCTGGAGTGCAACGGTGCAATCTCAGCTCACTGTAACCTCAACCTCCCGTGCTTGATCGCTTATATAATCTCAGGTCACTGTAATCTCAACCTCCCGGGCTCGATCGCATATATACACACATATATTTGTTTAGACAGAGTCTTGGTCTGTTGCCCAGGCTGGAGTGCAGTGGCGCGATCTCTGCTCACTGCAACCTCCACATCCCAGGTTCAAACAATTCTCTGCCTCAGCCTCCCGAGTAGCTGGGATTACAGGCACCTGCCACCACGCCCGACTAATTTTTGTGTTTTTAGTACAGGTGGGGTTTCAGTGAAACCATGCTGGCCAGGCTGGTCTTGAACTCCTGACCTCGTGATCCACCCGCCTCGACCTCCCAAAGTGCTGGGATTACAGGCGTGGGCTACCTCGCCCAGCCGATCGCTTATATTTTTAAAAAGATGTTTTCTTCGTTTCCTAGCCCCTTCTACCTCGCCACAAAGTTTCAAAGACTTAATGCTATTACAAAAGGCCGTCAGAGGTCAAGCTCAGCGGTGCAGCTCCCTCATGCCCGGCAGCCTCAGAGGGGGCCGACCCTGCCCAGGATGAGCGGCGCCAGGTAGCCGGGGACGCTCCCGGGGGTCTCCGGGCCCTGGCTGGGGGAGGTGTTGTGGGACGCACGTACCCAGGCTCAGGAGAGGCGAGTGGGCGGCTGGGGCTGCAGCTGGAGCTGGCCATTGAGGAGCTTCTGCGCGACAGTGCGATCGGTTGCACCTTCTGCGACAAGTGCCGGCCGGTTGGCGCGCAGCGCCTGCTAGGGCAGAGTCTGGCCCTTGCTGCGCCCGGCCCCGAAGACCGGGAAGTCGTAAAGCTCCTCCTCGCAGCGTATGTGCGGCTGCGGCCGGCCAAAGCCTCGGGACACAGAACTGCCGGCTCAGCAGCCGGTTACATCCCGACCGGCCACCCGTAGCCAGCGTCCGCTCATGCGCGCTCCTGGAAGACCCAGCAGCTCCGCCGCGAGTTCCGATTGGCTCCGCGTGAGTGGCGGTCCCCTGAGACGTCACAAGGGCGCGCCTTCTGTGACGTCACAAGGACGCGCCTTCCGTGACGTCACAAGGGCGCGTCTTCGCCAACACCGTAGAGGTGGGCCTTCGGCGACGTCACAGGCGCCGGGTGTTCGGCTACCTCACTGGGGCGCTACAGTGCCTGGGGCTGGGCAGTCTTCTCGTCAGAATGGGGGCTGGTAACAGCGACCTCCCCGCCAGGTCTGTGTGTTGCCGGCTGAAGAAGGGTAGCTGAAAAATTCAGACCCAGCACAGTGTTTATGTTAGTCAAAAATAGAAAACTATGTCTGGCGCCGCCGAGGCGGGAGGACCCTTCAGGCGAAGAGCAGCCTAGCAACATGGTGCAACCCCATCTCTGTAGTCCTACCTCAGCCCCCCAGCTACTTGAGCCCAAAGGTTCAAGGCTCCAGTGAGCTATGATCCAACCATAGCATTCCAGCCTGCGAGATTGAGGTAAACCCTGTCTAAAAAAATTAAGAAACTATCCAAGTGTGCAACAGGGAGGGACTGCTAAGTAAAACATGAGGCTGGCTGGGC
Organism: Pongo abelii; assembly: GCF_028885655.2. Taxonomy (NCBI): domain Eukaryota; kingdom Metazoa; phylum Chordata; class Mammalia; order Primates; family Hominidae; genus Pongo; species Pongo abelii. The sequence goes on along the minus strand of NC_071988.2, from coordinate 88,849,845 downwards.
CCTGCTGTAATCCCAGCACTTTGGGAGGCCGAGGCGGGAGGATGGATGGCTTGGGCTCAGGAGTTCGAGACCAGCCTGGGCAACATGACGAAACCCTGTCTCTACAAAAGATACAAAAATTAGCCGGGCGTGGTGCGCACCTGGCCTAATTTTTGTATTTTTCTAGAGATGGGGGGGGGGGGCTCGCTATGTTGCCCGGGCCAGTTTCAAACTCCTGAGTTGAAGCGATCTTCTCACCTTGGCCATCAGAGTTGTCGGGATTACAGGCGTGAGGGACCACGCCCCACCTGGGTTAGGGTACTTAATAACAGAAGAAAGTGCTCCGCCAGGCTCAGTGGCTGACGCTTGTAATCCCAACACTTTGGGAGGCCGAGGCGGGTGGATCACCTGAGGTCAGGAGTTGGAGACCAGCCTGGCCATGGTGAAACCCAGTCTCTACAAAAAATACAAAAATTAGCCAGGCGTGGTGGCGCATGCCTGTAGTCCCAGCTACTTGGGAGGCTGATAAAGGAGAATTACTTGAACCCGGGAGGCGGAGGTTGCATTGGGCTGAGATCGCACCACTGCACCCCAGCCTGGGCGACACAGTGAGACTCCAGTTTGACACCAGCCTGGGCAATATAGTGAAACCCTGTCTCTACAAAACAAACAAAAACCCAGGCGTAACTGTGTCCACCTGTGGCCCTAGCTAGTTAGGAGGCTGAGGCAGGAGGATCACTTGAGGCCAGGAGCTCAAGGCTGCAGTGAGCTATGGTAATCCCACTGCTTCCCATCCTGAGCAATAGAATGAAAGCATGTCTCTAGATAGCTAGCTAGCTAGCTAGATAATTGATATGTAGTTTTGAATCAAATTTTTTCCCTAGATTTGAACATGTTTTTCTAAAGTAGCATTCAACACATCAGCATTTTACAGTGTTATTAGTTGTTAATATGATTTTTTTCTGAAATACAGTATTCTTTACAAAAGCAGTTTTGTCTTTCAAAGTACATAGATAAGGCCCTCAAGTGAATTTGTCTGATGTTGGCAACCTTGGTACCATTTTGTCCACTTGACTGGAAAAGTTAGTCAATAATTTCAGGTCACTGTTGGCCTTAGAAGAAGAGCCCAAAGGCAACAAGCAAAGGCGCTGGTGTCCAGTCGCCTTCTAGAAGCATTTTCACTTCCCTTTAAGGTTTCCCTTGATGAACATAGAAGTACTGTATGTAGAATTGACCCAGTGCTGCCCTGGCAACTTTGTATATTAGGCCAAATTTACATTTCTTACCTTTATGAGAGGCACCCTGATAGGCTAGTGGAGTTACACACAAAGTCTGATCTCAGCTGCACTGTCCAGAGATGCAACACAGTCCAATCAAAGAACATTCTCTGAGCCCGTTTCTTTAGCTGTAAAAGAATAACATACCCATCTAAGAAGGCAGCTTATTGTATTTGATTGGTCTTTTATTTTCTATGAAACTGTGTTTAACACAGTAATTATTTTCATTTGTATACTTCATTTGTGTTGTGTTTTTGGTTTTAGTTTTGTTTTTGAAATGGAGTCTTTTTTTTAGTGGTTTTTTGTTTTGTTTTGTTTTGTTTTGTTTTTGAGATGGAGTCTTTCTATTGTCACCCAGGCTGGAGTGCAGTGGCATGATCTCTGCTCACTGCAACCTCCACCTCCCGGGTTCAAGTAATTCTCCTGCCTCAGCCTCCTGAGAAGCTGGGATTACAGGTGCCTGCCACCACACCCAGCTAATTTTTTTAATATATTTTTAGTAGAGATGGGGTTATAACACGTTGCCCAGGCTGGTCTCAAACTACAGACGTCAAGTGATCCACCCGCCTTGGCTCCCCAAGTGCTGGGATTATAGGCATGAGCCACCGCACCTGGCTTGTTTTCAAATAAGGGTTTCTTGGCTAGGCATGGTGGCTCACATCTGTAATCCCAGCACTTTGGGAGGCCAAGGTCAGTGGATCACCTGAGGTCAGGAGTTCGAGACCAGCCTGACCAATATGGAGAAACCCTGTCTCTACTGAAAATACAAAATTAGCCAGGCGTGGTGGTGCATGCCTGTAATCCCAGCTACTCAGGAGGCTGAGGAAAGAATTGCTTGAACCCAGGGGGCAGAGGTTGCAGTGAGCTGAGATCGCACCATTGCACTCCAGCCTGGGCAACAAGAACAAAACTCTGTCTCAAAATAAAAAAAAGATTTCTTAAAATGATATTTTCAGTACTTTATAGATGATCTGTAAGCAGCAATCTTAATAGGATGTTACCCAACACTTTGCGAGACTGGCAGCTGATTTGATCCAGATGTCTCTAATTCTTTTTTCTTTTTCTTTTTCTGTTTTTTTTTTTTTTTTTTGACAGCCTTGCTCTGTTACCCATGCCGCAGTGCAGTGGCACGATCTTGGCTCACTGCAACCTCCACCTCCCGGGTTCAAGAGATTCTCCTGCCTCAGGCTCCTGAGTAGCTGGGATTACAGGCATCCGCCACCATGCCCAGCTAATTTTTTGTATTTTTGGTAGAGACAGCGTTTCACCATGTTGGCCAGGCTGGTCTCGAACTCCTGACCTTAGGTGATCTGCCTGCCTCGGCTTCCCAAAGTGTTAGGATTACAGGCGTCAGCCACTGTGCCTGGCCCAGATGTCTCTAATTCTAACATGAGATGTATTGCAGGATCATAGCAGAGTGAGTTGCTGATGTATCCAGAAGGAAACAAGCATGGAACTCTCACGACAGCTGTCCTGAGAAGTGTGTGTGTGCTGTGCTTGAATATCTCACTGCTCATTTATACACAGGCTTTCTGGTGACTGAGTTAACAGTATCTGTTTCATAAATAATGTAGCCCTCTTTCTTTCTTTCTCTCTCTTTCTTTTTTTTTTTTTTTTTTTGAGACAGGGTCTTGCTGTGTTACCCAGGCTGGAGTGCAATGGTGCAGTCTTGGCTCACCGCAACTTCAGCCTCCTGGGTTCAAGCGATTCTCCTGCCTCAGCCTCCCAAGTAGCTGGGATTACAGGCATGCGCCACCATGCCTGGCTAATATTTTCTTTTTTTTTTTTTTGAGATGGAGTTTCGCTGTTGTTGCCCAGGCTGGAGTGCAATGGCACAATCTCAGCTCACCACAATCTTTGCCTTTCGGGTTCAAGGGATTCTCCTGCCTCAGCCTCCCGAGTAGCTGGGATTACAGGCATGTGCCACCACACCCAGCTAATGTTGTATTTTTAGTAGAGACGGGGTTTCTCTATGTTGGTTAGGCTGGTCTCAAACTCCTGACCTCAGGTGATCTACACGCCTCAGCCTCTCAAAGTGCTGGGATCACAGGCATGAGCCATCGCTCCTGGCCTAATTTTTGTATTTTTAGTAGAGAGGGGGTTTCACTATGTTGGCCAGGCTGGTCTCGAATTCCTGACCTCAAGTTATCTGCCTGCCTCGGCCTCCCAAAGTGTTGGAATTACAGGCGTGAACCACCGTGCCTGGCCAGCTCTATGTCTTTAAGCCTACATGTTTTGCACTTGTTAAAAGTATTTGAACATACAATTACTCAGCTTCCCTTGTTTAGCTTGAATTTTGTATAATCTTAAATATTTTTTCCAATCTAAGCTTTATTTTATCCTGTTTCTTCTATATTTGTATAACTTCAGGTGGCTATCTTCATTGAAAGTTTTTTCTCAAAAGCCTTAAAATAGAACATAGTTCTTGGCAGCAATTTGAAAGTTATTTGAGGAGAAGGGGAGACTTACAGTGATGATTCAAATGAAGCAAACTAAAAAGTAATGAAGCAAGACAGAGGAAAAAGCAGTATTCACTTGAGCACATCCCAAAAGAATAACATTTCAAATGTAACTAGAAAAAAGTATGCTGAAGTTCGCAATACAGAAATAATTATTAATAAGATAGCTTTAAAGCCCTGCTCAGCTTTTGAATGTTGGGAATTGACCCAGAGGTGGCTGTAACCAAAGATGATTCCTTCAGTAATGACCATTTTTTCTTTTTCAAGATGATGATTATTCCCCACCTTCTAAGAGACAGAGATCAACGAGCCGCCGCAGCCACCAGTCCCAGAACCCGCCAATGCTGGGGAATGGAAAATGAGGGAGTTCAACTCTGGTAAGTTCTCAGCGAAATCCACGACCTTTTCCTTTATCTTCTGGACTCTCAATGTGACTGATGAAAGTTACCACATGCTCTGCAGGGGGAAATGGTTTAGCATGTATTACTACATCTTAATCACATCTTTGTAAAGCCAGGAGCATTTTGAAAGTCACCTTACAGACATTGTTTAAACATAGTCCGTATTTACCAAAGTATAGGACATTGTATCATCTCATATTAATTAGTTAGTTGACTCAAAATTAGTGCTAATGACTTAATAATTCAGTGATTTCTGTTAGCGTTAAAACCTTTATTTCAGAACTATTTCACCTCTTGGTTTTCATTTTTGCTGTGTGTCACTGCCTGCCGGCTGCTAATTTATTAACTCCCAGTGAATCATGTGTCCTGTGAAGGGACTGAATATTAGTGGCAAATTATGTTGATGATTTGTATTTTGAATAAATCGTTTGAATACACAGAACATTAAGCTTGTATACATTTTGAAAATAGTATTTTAATATTCTACTGTGTCATAGTCACAATGATTGGATATATATTGAATTTATATGTACTGTTATATGTTTATGGTCTTTAGCATTCTAATGTGCAATTGTATATCTGTTAAGTCTTTTTTTTTTTTTTTTTCAAGATTAGACTCTGATTTATTGAGGCATTTGTTTGATGCCACATTAAGTGGCCCAGGCTTTGTGTAGGGGTTGAGGTTAAAGCAGGAAGAAGGGTGGTGAGAGGCAGGGGTACCAGGATTAGGTTGGAATACCTGGGGGTGCTCTGAGGCTCCCCAAGTTTCCCTGGTCTTGGCCGGCTGTGCTGCTGGCCTGAGCATCTGATGGGCCTGCAAGGGTGGTCCAGGGGCTAGGGCAGGGACTTTGGAGTCACGCTGTTGGCTTTGAATCCAGACTCCTACACTTGGTAGCTGTGAACTCTCCATGCCTCAGGGACCTGCAGAACTGAGCTCTGTCTGAGCCAGGTTCCATCCAGGCACTGTGGATCCATCCAGAGGGGCACTGCCTCAGGTTGCTCACTATTCACTGCCTTCTCAAGCAGACCCTTGTCTCCTTCTAGGCCCTCACAATCCAGTGGAGGAGATGAAAATCATCTGCCTCTGTCCCTCTGGGCACGCCTCATGCCAGGTTGCATCTGTGGACAGGGGCCATGCTCCTGGGCTTCCAAAGTTGGAGAAAGCTGCCAGGCTCAGGTGGGTACATCACAGCAGCTGCTGCCCTCTGGACATAGTGACAAAAGAACACTCTGGGCCTGGAGCCCTGGTCTGGGGCATTGGGCAAGGCTGTTGCACTTCTCTGAGCCCATTTCCCCATCTGGAAAGTGTGCTGATTGTATCTCCCTGTGGGCACTGAGGGCTCAGTGTTAGTTTGAGAGCCAGCATCTGGGGTTTGGGCTGTAATTCCCCGTCAGCCCCATAGCTGCAGGGAACCAGGGACTTTGTTGGGATTACCCTAGGCATCAGTCTAGCTTCCTGCCCCTGGCTTGGGCTCAGCACCTGAAGTAGTCTAGGGGGTAGGTGGTCCTGGTGGGGGCTGGGGCTTTTCACCAGACTGAGGTCACACCCAGAGCCAGAAATCTTGGTGCCTGCTCTGGGCAAAGGTGCCAGCCTGTGCGACAAGAGTGAAACTCCGTCTCCAAAACAAAAACAAAAACCCTTGCATCATTTCAAGGGGCTCACACCTCCCTAAGGGCCTGGTAATTGGCTGGCTCTGGCCTGCATCTGGCCCCGAGGGTGTAGGTAACTCCCCACCTTACCTGGTTTCTTCCTGCCAGGGCCAATCTTCAGACCTCAGGACTTTGCAGCCTATCCCACCTCCCCTCTGTCCAGCCTTGAGCCCTTGTGGGCCCAGCACATTTTCCAGGCTGTCTCCTGGTTGTCCTTCTGCCTCGAGGCCTGGCTCATGCTGCACCCCCTCCCTCTCACCAAGACCCACAAGGACCACTCCACACCCAGCTCAGCCCCATCCCCTCAGATAGTCCTTTCTCTTTCCTCAGGTGGCCAGGTGCATATCTTGGTGTGAGGACCTTCACTGTATCTGGGAATGCCTACTGGTGACCTCGGTGACAGAGACCAAGGCATTTACCTGATATGAGTGTCTTGGTTCACTGTCTACATGCCTAGGGAGGGAGTCAATAATAGGCTTTTCACTTGCTGCAAGGGCCAGTTCTCCTGGCCCCATGGCTCTAGGGATGGAAGATGCTGCAGGAGATGCACCGCTCACTTCCCAGCTGAGGACTGTGGGTCATCTCAGGGTGATTTCACAGTCCCCACATGCCCCACCCCCTCAGCTCTGCAAATACCAAGTAGTGCAGCCTGCCTAGGGAATGATGGGCTCGAGAGTGCCCAGGTAGTGCCCAGAGTGCCCTTGGCAGGCCTCTTACCTAGCTGCTTCCACAGCTGTGTAGCAAGAGTTCTAACCTTTTTTGACCCTGAAGCCTGCTGAGAATAAGAGCTGTGGACTGTTTTCCCAGAAAGGCATGTACATGCTCTCCACACAAAACCTTTCATCGTGGCCAAGCACAGTGGCTCATGTAATCCCAGAACTTTGGGAGGTGGAGCCAGTCAGATCACCTGAAGTCAGGAGTTCAAGACCAGCCTGCCCAACATGGCAAAACCCTGTCTCTACTAAAAATACAAAAAATTAGCCAGGTGTGGTGGCAGCCACCTGTAATCCCAGCTACTCCGGCAGCTGAGGCAGGAGAATCACTTGAACCCGGGAGGCACAGGTTATAGTGTGGTGAGATCACGCCACTGCACTCCAGCCTGGGCAACAGGAGCGAAACTCTGTCTGTCTCAAAAAAACAAAACGAAACAAAACCTTGCATCCTTTCAGGGGGCTCACACCTCCCTAAGGGCCCAGTACCCTGGGCCTGAGGGTGAGAAACTTTGTCTCAGTTTTTCCCTGAGTGATCAGCCCAGGGGTAAGGAAGGAGAAGCCAGAAAGCAGGACCCATGAGAAGGGCCCCCTCCTAGAGTTTGAGGCCCACTCCCTCCTGCCCCTGCCTCTCCTCTGTCCAGGACTCCTGCCTGCTGTGCCCCACTCCTGGTGCCATAACCATGGGGAGCTGTGGTTTTCTACAGGCCCCTGGGCACAAAGTAGGCAGGCTCACCTGGAGGTGATCAGAGTAACATGGCAGGAAGTGAGGGGGAAAGCTGCCCTGGAACTGCGCCTCTCTGCCCCCGATGTCACTGGCGTGCACTCCTCCCTCCCCTCACTCAGGCAGTGGCATGAGTTCCATGTGAGCGCTGTCCTGCTCCCTCTGCTGCCTCTTTTTTTCCTTGGGGCTACCATAACACTTTCCCTTCCCCAGCCCTGCCATCCTGGTGGGACATTGGGCTTCCCTCTTACAGGGTCCTGGGGACAGGCCCATCCTTTATCATACCCACAGAGAGACCCTTTTTTTCTTCAGGACCTGGGGAGCAGCCAGGTTCCATGAGTTAATTGCAGATCTGAACCAAGCTGGGATTGAGGTACACACTCTCCTCTACTGAAAAGTAGCTAGGGATTCCAACTAGGTAAGTAGGAGAACGGGGCAGAGCCAGACCAGACAAGGACTGATCACCTGGAAAAAGCCTGCCATCAAAGGTCTTCGCAAATGCTGGGTGCGGTGGCTCACTCCTGTAATCCCAGCACTTTGCGGGGCTGAGACAGGTGGACTACTTGAGGCAAGGAGTTCGAGTCAAGCCTAGGCAACATGGCAAAACCCCATCTCTACTAGAAATACAAAAATTAGCTAGGCATGCTACACTCCTGTAATCCCAGCTACTCAGGAGGCTGAGGCAGGAGAATCACTTGAACTGAGGAGGCAGAGGTCGAAGTGAGCCAAGATTGTGCCCGTGCACTCCAGTCTGGGAGACAGAGTGAAACTGGGCCTCAAAAAAAGAAAAGAATATGGCCTTGGCAGAGAGGGGCCAGCCCGGCAGTGCCTTCCCTTGGGTTTCTCCTGGGTAGGCCTCTGCCATGAGGAGGCGCTTCCTTCTGCCTGTCCGTGGCCCACAGCAATGGAATGTCTGCTTCTGGGGGTTGGGTGGGAGACTGCTGGCAGAACTGGAAACCTTCAGGTGGGGTTTTTTTGTTTTGTTTTGTTTTCGAGATGGAGTGTTGCTTTGTCACCCAGGCTGGAGTGCAGTGGTGGAATCTCAGTTCACTGCAACCTCCGCCCCTCTGGGTTCAAACAGTTCTCCTGTCTCAGCCTCCTGAGTAGCTGAGATTACAGGCATGTGCCACCATGCCTGGCTAATTTTTGTATTTTTTGTATAGATGGCATTTCGCCATGTTGGCCAGGCTGGTCTCGAACTCCTGACCTCAAGTGATCCACCCACCTCAGCCTCCCAAAGTGCTGGGATGACAGGCATGAGCCACTGAGCCCAGCCCCTTCAGGGGGTTTTGAGGCTTCACTACAATACCAGTTTCCTGTGGCTGCTGCAACAAATTACCACAAACTTAGTGACTTAAAACAACCAAAATGTATTCCCTTACAGGTCTGAAGGCCACAATTCTACAGTAAGTCCTGCTGAGTCAAGGTGGGAGCAGGCTCGGTGGCTTCCGAGGCTCTGCGGGAGAATCTGTTTCCTGGCCGTGGAGGTGGCCTGCTCTCCTCAGCTTGTGCTGCCCGTCTCAAAGGACTGGAGATTCCTGCTCTGTCACTACACCTCCCACCCTCTCCATCACCTGCTCTGCTCTTATAAGGATCCGGGTGAGTACATCAACCCCAAAAGCCAAAGACCCTTAACTTCATTATATCTGCAAAGCCCATTTTGCCATATAAGGTCATGTTCACCAGTTCCCGGGATTAGGATATGGGCATCTTGGGGGCATCAGCCTGCTACAGCTAGGCTGCAAAACTATTACACCCTCCTGGTGTTTCAGTGATTGGGAGAAAAAGGGTTGGCATTTTTTGCTTAGGGGTCCCTCTTAAACTTGTATCTGTAAGGTCTGGTGTCCCACTTAACCTTGTGTTTTTGTTTTTGTTTTTTTGAGGTGGAGTCTTGCTCTGTCATCCAGGCTGGCAGTGGCGTGGTCTTGGCTCACTGCAATGTCTGCCTCCTGGGTTCAAGTGATTCTCCTGCCTCAGCCTCCTGAGTAGCTGGGACTACAGGTGCCCGCCACCATGCCCTGCTGTTTTGTATTTTTGGTAGGGACGGGGTGGGGTTCGGGCTAGGGAGGGGGTGTTTTGGCTGTGTTGCCCTGAGCTCAAAGCGATCCGCCTGCCTCTGCTGCCAAAGTGTTGGTATTCCAGGCCTGCACCACTGCACCTGGCTGCTGTAAAGTCTTATTTCACACAGCTGACACATGTTTTAGGAAGTTTGCTAAAAGACCGCTGGAGACCTCCTCATTGTGACCTCCCTGTTGTTGTGTTTAATTTGATTGAACTTTTCTGCCCTCCTGCTTTTCAGCTTCTCTAATAGTCTCCCATTAAATCAATTCTAAGAACCACCACAAAAGAGAAAATTTTTTTTTGAAAGCAGTAAAATGACATGGACTGTTAGAATGTAAAATATATGAAATAAGTCATTATATGTTAGTGCTGCTCTGACATAGGGACGCATTATTGAGAATCAACTTTTGCTTGATTTTCAGAGAAATGGAATAATCGTATTGCTGATCTACGTAAACAAATTCAAGAATTGTCTGAAAGAAAATATGGTATGTCTAAACTGGAAAAGTCCTGTAATCTTATGTTCATGGGCATTTGCACAATGGAGTTACTGTTCATCATGGGGGTACCGTGGACAAGCCGAGGGCTGCCGGCGAGTCATGCCATCCTTACACGTTTCTCCTTGTAAGGTGGTTTGTAGTGTCTACACACTTTGTTTCTAGATTGCTGCAAAGCTGAGGAAAAGTTGTATTTCTTTAATTATTAGTTAGCATTTCTTTTAAACTTTCAGTATGGAGATTGGAAATTTATTTACATATTTATTGCAAAGCCCTGGATCTTAGGGATTTCATTGATTGATTTATTTATTTATTTTGAGACGGAGCCTCACTCTGTTGCCCAGGCTGGAGTGCAGTGGCACGATCTCGGCTCACTGCAAGCTCCACCTCCCGGGTTCAAGCAGTTCTCTGCCTCAGCCTCCCGAGCAGCTGGGATTACAGGCGCCACCACCGTGCCTGGCTGATTTTTGTATTTTTAGTAGAGACAGGGTTTCATGATCTTGGCTAGGCTGGTCTTGAACTGCTGACCTCCTGATCCACTCACCTCAGCCTCCCAAAGTGCTGGGATTACAGGTGTGAGCCGCCATGCCTGGCCAAATGTTTTTTTTTTTTTTTAAATGAATTGTTTCTCTTAGTCTGCTTTGTTAAATTTGGAATTCATCTGGGTGCAGTGGCTCACACCTGTAATCCCAGCACTTTGGGAGGCCAAGGCAGGCAGATATCTAGGTCTGGAGTTCGAGGCTAGCCTGACCAACATGGAGAAACCCCGTCTCTACTGAAAATACAAAATTAGACGAGCGTGGTGGTACATGTCTGTAATCCCAGCTATTCGGAAGGCCAAGGCAGGAGAATCACTTGAACCCAGGAGGCAGAGGTTGTGATGAGCCGAGGTTGCACCATTGCACTCTAGCCTGGGCAAAAAGAGCAAAACTCCATCTCAAAATAAATAAATAAATAAAATGTTCAGTACTCACCAAGATGCCCCTGTTGTCTCTACTTTTATCTTGATGCATCACTGAATTGATGTTAGATTTCAAATTCATCATTGCCCTTATACTATTCTATGCTGAAGCCACCTTTATATAATGATGAAAGAAATTAGCGATTTGTTATTATCCTCTCTGTTGGTATACATCAAATGCTCACCTAAAAAGAGCAACAACCAGTGGAAAACACATGATGTTTTTATTTGGATGACTACTTGTAACCTACTAGCAAACTATAAAATTGTATGATATGCAGAATTTTAACTGAATTGCTTTAAGTGGACATTTAAACATGATAAACCATATTGATGGTATTTACGTTAATATACTTAAAATGAACATTTTTCTTCATCATGAGTAATATAACCTACTCCTCAATGAAAACCTAGCATTAAATTTGCTAATGAATTCAATAACATTTCCCTAATATTTTTAGTTACATGCTTAAGGTTCTGTTAGTGTTTCTCCCACTTTTTAATAGCTTATGCCTTTTTCGCCTTTGGTTTTTTTTTGGTTCATTTTAAAACAAAAATCTCACAACATGTGACACCTGGAAACACTGTAACCTAGTGGTAAGACAATAGGCCCTGGGGACACAGGCTGGCCATGTCTCCTCTCCTGTCTGAGCTTTAGTATCCTCTTTTGTGGTCATGAGAACTGAAGATCTGTCCCGAAGATTTCATAAGATAGTAAAGTGCTTCACATAATACCAGACACATAAATACACAGTAAATATTTCCTCCTTATATTTTTATTGATTAATTGATTGAGACAGAATCTTGCTCTTTTGCCCAGGCTGGAATGCAGTGGCGTGATCGTGGTTGCTGCAACCTCCACCTCCTGGGTTCAGGCAGTTCTCCTGCCTCAGCCTCGCGTGTAGCTGGGATTACAGGTGCCTGTCACCATGCCCAGCTAATTATTGTATTTTTAGTACAGATGGGGTTTTACCATGTTGGCCAGGCTCGTCTCGAACTCCCGACCTCATGATCTGCCTGCCTCGGCCTCCCAAACTGCTGGGATTACAGGTGTGAGCCACTGTGCCCAGCCTGTCTTTTCTCTTCACACCCACAGTTCATGATGAAATATTAAATATGTACTAGTGGATATTACTTTGATGAATATTGCCTAGTGAATATTAAGTATTCTCACCTTTCAGACATGAACTTATGAATTCAACAGGTGAAGATTTACAACTTGATAAATCAGCTTTGTGAGGTACATCTTCAGTCTTAAGTCAGATTAGAAGATTATGTGAAGTAATTAACACTTAACATTGATTTAATGGTAGCTTCCACATGAAATAGTATGCCTCTAAGTATTAATTATGTCCTAGGACAGGAGAATTCATGTTGTCAAAATTCTCATACTCTCTAGAACAATGAATTCATTTTCTTTTTATTAGTAGATATTGCATTTATGGGTAGACCAAACTGAAAGAACAATATTTGTTCTACTTTTGAGATGCAAGATTCATCTGGCATAATGCATTGAACAGGTTATTATTGAAGTCTACACCAGTCAACTGAATAAGCATTCATCAAATGTCCATGATATGCAGGACATAAGTTTTCTTTTAGAGTATGGAACCATGCATATTATCTTTTAATTAGATGATTTAGTTAGATATGTTTTTAAAGAAATAGAAATATAATTGATTCTCTTGTTTTGGCTCTGGAGTGGAGTGGGGATGAAACAGAATGGATTCACACTGTTTAGATTTACTAAAATGGAAGGATTGCAGCAAGATTATATCTGTAGTCTCCCCATAGCAAATGTCACCTGCTAGCTGTTTTTTTTTTTGTTGGTTTTTTTTTTTTTTTTTGGTAAGTTGAAGTTTTGTTCTGTCGCCCACGCTGGAGTGCAGTGGTATGATCTCAGCTCATGGCAAGCTTACCTCCTGGGTTCAAGCAATTCTCCCTGCCTCAGCCTCCTAAGTAGCTGTGATTACAGGCCTCTGCCACCACGCCTGCCTAATTTTTGTATTTGTAGTAGAGTTGGGGTTTCACCATGTTGGCCAGGCTGGCCTTGAACTCCTGACTTCAGGAGATTGACCAGCCTCAGCCTCCCAAAGTGCTGGGATTATGGGTGTGAGTCACTGCACTTGGATTTAATGGGATATTTCACTACAGACTTTGGTAAACAGAATATTAGCATTTTTGGTGTTCTTTTTATTTTACTCATACTATTTTTCTTTGGACTCAATCACAATAACAGAATTAAAGATCAAAGTGTAAAAGTTAAAGACCAGTACAGATTCAATAATTATTCTTTTCTACATACTGTGTTTAAATGATGTCCCTTTTTCTTTTTGTTCTTATAGCTCGAGCTGTAAAAGCCAAAGATCCGGTGATGATCCCATACCCTTTTTTCCAGTCTCACGTTGAAGATTTTTATGTAGAAGGCCTTCCCAAAGGAATTTTTTTTTTTTTTTTTTTTTTTTTTGAGATGGAGTTTTCACTCTTAATGCCCAGGCTGGGGTGCAATGGCGCAACCTTGCTGGTCACTGCAACCTCTGCCTCCTGGGTTCAAGAAATTCTCCTGCCTTAGCCTCCCATGTCGCTGGGATTACAGGTGCCCACCACCACACCAGGCTAATTTTTGTATTTTTAGTGGAGATGGGGTTTCACCATGTTGGCCAGGCCAGTCTCAAACTCCTGACATCAAGTGATCTTCTCGCCTCGGCCTCCCAGAGTGCTGAGATGACAGATGTGAACCCATGCCTGGCCAGGAATTTTGTTTTTTAGAAAGGCTTTCTACTAATGGAATTCCTGGCCTTGAGAGGATATTACTTTCGAAGGAAAGGATTTTTTTGTTATTAAAAGGTCAGATTCTTAGATTCTTATTGGACTATTATCTCTGTTATGAGTAATCCATCTTTAGTCATTCACCACTAGGGTTGTATTTAATTAAGTCTGAGTTATTTTATGGTGGTTTTGTTTTGTTTGTTTTGTTTTTACCGAATTTTGTTCTCATTGCCCTGGCTTGAGGGCAATGGCGTGATCTCAGGTCACCACATTCTCTGCCTTCCCGGTTCGAGCAATTCTCCTGCCTCAGCCTCCTGAGAAGCTGGATTTACAGGCATGCGCCACCATGCCTGGCTAATTTTTTGTATTTTTAGTAGAGATGGTGTTTCACCATGTTGACCAGGCTGGTCTAGAACTCCTGACCTTGGGTGATCCACCCGCCTCGGCCTCCCAAAGTGCTGGGATTACAGGCATGAGCCACCACGCCTGGCCTGGGCCTGCTTCTTTCTCTTTTTCTTTTTTTTTCATTAGCAGCTTAAAATTGGTGCCTTATTCAGACACAAGCAAAAGGACATTAGCCCAGCTTTGGAAATAGATGTGAGCCCATATATGATTTTCCTAGTTTCTCCTCCCCCTTTGCTTTTTGCTCTCTTGTTAGTATGTTAATTGTTTTCACTCTCTGAATCTTTTTTCCCCATTTCTTTGGCAGACATTTTTACTTGTCTTGGAAGAGTAGGTGAAGAGCTGTTTTTAGGACTCTTTGGAAGGGTACAGTATGGGTGACAGTCTTGGCTAATGGTAACATCCAGGGAGCTGGGGTCAGCGTGAGCTGGCATCAGTTCAAATTAGCAAAGCACTGGCACTCGGTGGCAGGAATACAAGTGACTGCAAAGTGTTAAACACATCTGGAAAGGGATACTGACATCATCCTCAGAATCTGTGGGGAGTTCACATAGCCAGTTAAGACCCATTCCTCTTTGACCCTATAAAGATTCTTTAAAGAATAATACCCTTAGTGGTTTTCTAGCCAGCTTGCCTGCTCATTTATCTTTGAGGACGACATGCCTTGTGGAGCTCCACAGGCCCCAGAGGGGTATGGATTCTGCATTTGAAAGTGCTGAAGCTGAGAGACTGGGTCTTGGTGGACCACAAGAGGTCTGTTTCTCCTCTACTTATTGTTCCTTTTTTTCCCAGCAGCTGGCATTGCTGTTTAAATGGGTTGTTCTTTGCTGTTTTAAGTTGTTTCATAGTGGTGTGTCAGGATTTGGGTTTTCTGAATACTTTCCAAGCTGGTGACTTGAGTGGTGGTTAGGGAGGAGCTGTTTTAGGGCTGTTCTGGAGCTATAGAGGTCAGGTGTCTAGATACTCCCAGCTTGTCTGTTGAGGAAAATGCTGTTCTCATTGTGCTGTCTTTGGTGGTGCTGTGTGTGGCTCTTTAGATGTGGTTGGAGGTGATCTGGGGGAGTTAATGAGATCTTTTTTAGGTGCTTTTGATAAAGTAGCCTGCACTACAGGATTCATTGTGACTTTTTCCCTTAACCTGTGCATTTCTGTCTGCTAGCTTTTGCTGTCTTTCTCATGCCTTTGATTTTCCCAGCTCCTCTTGGTTGAATTAAGTGCTCTGCTATGGTTTAAATGTGTCCCCCAAAGTTTATGTGCTGGAAACTCAATCCTCAATGCAACAGTTGGGGTGTGGGGCCTAATAAAATAGCCTTTATGAATGAGTTAATGTTGTTATTGTGGTAATAGATTAGTAATCACAGAGTGGGTGCATTATAAAACAGAATTCAGCCCCTTTTACCCTCTTGCTTTCTTGCACTCTCTTTTCCTTCTGCCTTCTGTAGTGGGATGATGCAGCAAGAAGACCCTTACCAGATGCAGGCCCCTCAACCTTGGACTTCCTAACATCCAGAACTGTTAAGAAATAAAATTTATTCCTTTCCTTTCCTTTCCTTTTCTTCCTCCTTTCCCTTCTCCTCCCTTTTCTTCCCTTCCCCTCCCTCCCTCTCTCTCTCCCTCCCTCCTTCCCTCCCTTCCTCCTTCCCTCTTTCCCTCTTTCCCTTCCTTCCTTTCCTTCCTTCTCTTCCTTCCTTTCCTTCCCTCCTTCCCTCCTTCCTTCCTTTTTTCCTTTTTATAAATTATGCAGTCTGTGGTATTCTTTTATAGAAGCATGAAATGGACAAAGACAGACTCCATTTTCAAGAGCAAGCACTTTTGTAGTTTCTGAGCGAATTATGACTGCAAAGGAAGTTCTATAGATAGCCTCAGATCCACTACCTAGGAAGCATGCTACCAAGTAGACCTAGGATCTAGGATTTGATCAAGTGCTGGGCAACATGATACCGCTGCAATTTAGCACCTCCGTATATACCTCCAGTTGGCTCAGCCCATCAGGGCTAAAACTACCCCTCATATCCTAGTGTCTCTTGTAGGCAGAAGCCTTGCCTAAACCCTAAGCTGCTTGGCTCACATTCTATCATGTGCTTTTTTTGTAGGGGGTTCAAATACACACAAAAGAAATATGTTGAACCTCCATGCACCCAACCCACAGATTAAGCAGTTACCTCCATTTTTCCAGATTTGTTTCATCTGCTTCAATCTCCCTAAAAATTTATGTTTGTACAGGAAAAACTGAATAAATGGCTAATTCTCCACCCTACCTCTCATCTTAAGTCACTTTTCAGAGTAGTGAGTTAGTGACGTAGTAACCTTCCCTCTAATGACCAGTAGTTTTTTTTCTGAATACCATTATGAACTCATAGATTATTGTTTGCATTTGATGTATTTCAGGCCATTGCAGTCTTTATTGTTTTGGATGCTTACATTGTCTCATCTAGGTTAATAATTATCTCTTCAAGTTGACTTTCATGTCTTTTTGATGTGATCCTGTTGGACTTTGATGGCTTCCTTGCTTTCTGGCAAAAAAGATGTTCCAGGATCAATATACTGCACCCTACATGGAGTCAGCCATTTCTCTAGGGAACCTTGATTCCTTTTAGTAGAGAACACAGTTTGAGGTCTTGGACTGAATGACTTTTGTGAACCTCCTCTCCTGAGACTACAGCCTGCATCCCTGCATATAGCCCGTTTGGAGCTCTTGCTGGGCACCAACAGGTCTCCTAAAACTGCTATATAGTTCTGCCTCACTCTTACAAAGATTCATCTCTTGAGAGTTTTGTGCTCTACCCCCAGATGTGGTCTTTCTGGTTCTGAAGCTTTTGCTTCAGTCACCCTGAATTTTGCCAGCCCTATGCATGCTATACCTTGGATTGCCAAATTGCCCTCACTGAAGCCAGTTTCTCTGGTTAGAATAGTTGCCCCAACCCATGCCTAATACTCTAGTAAACAAGGTTCTACCTGGGCTTAGGTTAACTTTTGCTCCTTTGGGCCCTGTGTTCTACCAGCATTCCATTTATCTGAAACTCTCCCTCACCTTAAGAACTTATCTGTTCTTTAATGATTTACTGCTGCTTCCTGGGTTCGAAAGAACCCAGTTCAGGAGTTTCTGTTTTAGTTTGAGATCTTATAGGCCTGTCTCATCAGGTTGGTGTCAGCCCAGCTAGGATTAGGCAGAATTGGGTGGGGGCTGCAGTGCATTTTTGGCACAGCATGTACCTATCTGACTAATTCTCCGTCTTTTCTTTCTTGTTGCAATTCATGGGTCTTAGCATCTTCTGAATGGTATTTAGTAGGTCATCCTGTTGATTTCCTGCTAGGGAGTAGCATACTCTGGCTCTGTACCATTGGCCGAGGGACTTAAGGATAGATGAAAGGCTGCAGTTTTGTTAAATGGAACAACATGAAGAGATGGCATTGTAAAAAAAAAAAAAAAAGGCTTGGCAGCAGGGCCCATTTGAATGGTTGGTCCTTGGCTCCTGTGTTGATATAGGCAGATCCTTGATGGGAATTTGGAATGATCCCAAATATGGTATTGATACATCAAGTCATCCTCAAGGTTGTCTGTGTAACAGTCTTGAATGATGTTTTGTCAGTCTTTGGAGATTCTCTGTATAGGGTTTAATCATTTAGTTATTTCAGTTGAGCCTGTTTAGTTTCTTTGCAAGGAGATAAGAAATGTGAAAGAGATGCAGACATTAGGGAAAAAAGTTAGAAGCCTTGTTTCCCCACCCTCTACTTGGGTTCTGGAACTGGACTCATAGGTGAGTAGTGAAGAGCTGGGCCCAAGCACATTAATCCTAGATCTAGCTCTGCTTTGCGCTCGCTCCAGTTCTTGTATCAAATTCACTTCAAGCCACCCAGAGCAGTATGTAGAGGAGTCATTCAGGACCGTGCTTATACTTCATTATATCAAATGGGAGATCCAGTAATTTATAGCCTATTATTTCTGGAGTCTGGAGATGGCTCTGCATAAGATTTGCTGAAGCAAATTTTATTACATTAGAAGAGAACCTAGCTGGCTGCATCCTACACTGGAAGCTTTTAGATGCTAATAAGGAGGTCATGTAAAGGTCACAGAATGACTCTGGAATCCATTCCCCACCAAGAAAGAATAATGACAATTCTATGTTGGCCTCTTTTCATTTCCCTTTGATTTTGAGTAATAAATTCTATCTTCACTTCCCAGCTGAACGGTTTGGGAGTCTGTATTCCCTAGAAAGACTTTGGTCACATACCCATCAGATTAAATTAGGTGAAAACTCTTTGGCCTTCATGAATGTTGAGGATTTCAAAGGGCTAATGGAAATTCTTCTAGAAGTAACTGCAACCTCCACCTTCCAGGTTCAAGCGATTTTCCTGCCTCAGCCTCCCGAGTAGCTGGGATTACAGGCGTCCACCACCATGCTCAACTAATTTTTGTATTTTTAGTAGAGATGGGGTTTCACCATGTCGGCCAGGCTGGTCTAGAACTTTTGACCTCAGGTGATCCACCTGCCTCAGCCTCCCAAAGTGTTGGGATTACAGATGTGATCCACCGTGCCCAGTTAAACTTCAGTTTTTCATGTTCCATGCATAGGTCAGGGTCTTAGGGAGTGATTCATTCTAGCAGAACTCCCTGGATTTTAAGGCAGGTGTTCCATTTATTAATTGACAAAGGAGGCATATTTCTCCCCTGGTAACCCAAAGATTTAGGTCGTTTTCCCAGAGACTCCATTTCCACTGTGAGGGTTCTTGGAAAACTAAGCAGAGGATGAGGAAAAGTCTGTGAACAAGCTTGCTGGTTTCTCCCTATCCTACAAAAGAGCATACGTCTTCTGTAACCCAGAAGGCCCTTTTGATTAGTCAAGGCTGGACAGACTGAGATTAGGGGTGTGTGTGTGTGTGTGTGTGTGTGTGTGTGTTTGTGTGTCTGTCTTGAGACAGGGTCTCACTGTGTCACCCAGGCTGGAGTGCAGTGGTGAGATCAGATCTCACTGCAGCTTCCACTTCCTGGGCTCAAGCGATCCTCCTATTTCAGCCTCCAGAGTAGCTGGGACTATACAAATGTTTTACCGCACCCAGTTCATTTTCTAATTTTTTGTAGAGATGAGGTTTCACTGTGTTGCTCAGGCTGGTCTTGAACTCCTGGCCTCACGGGATCCTCCTGCCTTAGTCTCCCAGTGGGCTGGGATTATAGGTATGAGCCACCTCACCTGACCTGCAACGATTTTTCAACAATGTAATTTCTCTTTTACAGAGCCACCTAAGCTGAAGATTCCCTTGAGAACAAGTACTGTCCTGTGGTTTCATGACCTTTCTTCCATTTGTGGTTCTTGTGAAGTGGAATTTAAATGACATCTTATCAAGATGGATAAACCCTAGTTTCCCAGTGCTGGAATATAGAAAATGATGGACAAGTAAATCCCACTCAGCACCCATAGTCCAGGCATGGGGACCTCAACACACCTGAGCCCCAGACATCACCTTTCATTGTGAGTAGCTCTGAGATGACACTTCTGCTGTTCCCAATTCCAGCATTAATTGAATTAGATAGTTATTTTATGAAGAATTTTCATATGCCACAATCCTGACCATATCTTCAAGTGAACAGAAAAATTCTATTAAAAAGTCAACCTTCTGTCTCACTCTGTTGCCCAGACTGGAGTGCGGTGGTGCAATTATGGCTCACTGCAGCCTCAACCTCCTGGGATCAAGCAATCCTCCTGCCTCAGCCTCACAAGTAGCTGAGACTGCAGGTGCTTGTCACCACACCTCACTAATTTTCCCATTTGTGTTATATGTGGATTCCACAGGACTGACTTTGAAAACTTGAGTATGCGTGGATTTTGGTATACACAGAAATGGGAGAGCTGGAACTAATCCCCCCATATACCAAGGGACTAATTGTATCTGTTTTTACAATTATACTGTAGGAGACATTATGTTCCATGACAATGGTAATTTTTAATGACAATTTTTAATTTAGTGAAATTACCATAAAAATAATAATAGCAGCTAATATTTACTGAGCTGTTACTAGGTGCCTATAAATAGCATAGATTTTTAAATTCTCCATAATTCTTCCTTATTTCACTTAACCACTCTATCTTAAATTACTCATGCTTGCCTCAGTAGCACACATACTTAAGTTGGAACAATAGAGAGATTGGCATGGCCTCTGTGAAAGAATGACATGCAAATTTGTGAAGCATTCCATATTTTTTAAAAAAAGAAAAAAATTACTCCCAGATTTTCACTGTGTTTGTGCATATGACCTTTTGTTTAGGTTGAATTATATCCAAAGATGAAATTTCCAGAAGTGAGATTACTGCGAGTCACAGGGCATGAGCTTCTTATTACCCTTGATGTAAATTGCAAAGCTTTCAGGCATGGTGGCTGTCAGCCTGTAATTCCAGCACTTTGGAAGGCTGAGATGGGAGGATTGCTTGAGGCCAGGAGTTGGAGGAGGCAGTATAATGAGTCACTGTCTGTATGATTTAAAAAAAATTTCCAAGCTTTATCCTGGAAGGCTTATATACATTTTAAACACCACTAATACTACAAGAAAATGGCCATTTCACTGCACCTTCGCCCACACAGGTATTATAATTTAACAAGTTATTTTCTGTGTGATAAATGAAAGACCTCATATTATTACTTTTACTTTGTCACCCTTTTTTTTTTTTTTTTTTTATTGAGACACAGTCTCGCTCTGTCGACCAGGCTGGAGTGCAGTGGTGTGATCTCGGCTCACTGCAACCTCTGCCTCCCAGGTTCAAGTGATTCTCCTGCCTCAGCCTCCTGAGTAGCTGGGATTACAGGCACATGCCACCATGCCCAGCTAATTTTTGTATTTTTAGTAGAAACGGGGTTTCACCATGTTGATCAGGCTGGTCTCGAACTCCTGACCTCGTGATCTACCTGCCTCAGCCTCCCAAAGTGCTTGATTACAGCTGTGAGCCATGCGCCCAGCCTATTTGTCACATATTTTATCTTTTCTTATGTTAGCTTATTAGCTTTATTTCTTTATTGTCCTTTTTTTTTGAGATGAAGTCTCACTCTGTCTCCTAGGCCTGAGTGTAGTGGCACAGTCTCAACTCACTGCAGCCTTGACCTCCTAGGCTCAGGTGATCCTTCCACCTCAGTAGTTGGGACTATAGGTACATGCCACTATGCCTGGCCAATTATTTTTATTTTTTTATTTTTACTAGAGACGAGGTCTTGCTTTGTTTCTTAGGCTGGTCTGGAACTCCTGGCCTCAAGCAATCCCCCCACCACCCCCTCCCAAAGTACTGCTATTATAAGCATGAGCCACCATGCCTGGGGTATCTGTGTCTTTTCCATTTATTTATAGAGTTACTTTGTCTTTTACTAATTCAATGATCTGTTTAATCTTTTATTAAATTATAAAAATAGTAAATACTTTTAAATAAGTGAAAAATTTCCTTCACTCTTTAGACCCATAATCTTATCTCAGGAAATAATTGCTATTGAGAAAATGGGCCATATCCTTCAAGATACGTACATGGTGATTGAACATCACTTCACATTTTCATATTTTGTGGACATTTGTGCCAATACCTATTGATCTATCTTAATCCTTTC
Source organism: Pongo abelii (assembly GCF_028885655.2). Taxonomy (NCBI): domain Eukaryota; kingdom Metazoa; phylum Chordata; class Mammalia; order Primates; family Hominidae; genus Pongo; species Pongo abelii. The sequence continues at coordinate 88,828,374 of NC_071988.2, read as the reverse complement.
CATGGTTGCATAATATTTTATTATATGGATGTATCACAATTTACCAGTACCAGTCAACTGCTGGAGGCATTTAGGCTCCTTCTGATATTTGCTTTGAGCTCTTTATATAATTAAAAACCCCCTCAGCCGGGTGTGGCAGCTCATACCTGTAATCCAAGCACTTTGGAAGGCTGAGGTGAGAGAACTGCCTGAGTGTGGGAGATCACCACCAACCTGGTCAACATAGCGACACTTTGTCTCTACTAAAAATTAAAAAAAAAAAAAAAATGAGCTACACGTTACAGTGCACACCTGTAGTCCCAGCTACTGGGGAGGCTAAGACTGGAGGATCACTTGAGTCTAGAAGGTTGAGGCTGCAGTAAGCTATGATCACACCATTGCACTTTAGCTTTGCTAAGAGCAAGACTGCATTTCTTAAACAAAATAAAAATTAGATGGGAATATTGCTCAAGCCCTGGAGGTTGAGGCTGCAGTTAACTGTGATTGCACCACTGCAGTCCAGCCTAGGTGATAGAGCAAGACCCTTTCTCTAAAAATAAAATAAAATAAAAATTAATCTTCTATCATATTTCCCAGTAACACCTTCCCTCCTACGTTTCTCCTAGAAGCCCTTAAATTTTGTTTTCCACATACCATTTAAAACTTTTAAGTGCTGATGTCTGTGTCATCCCTCTTTTTTTTTTTTTTTTTTTTAGAATGTCTTTTTGTCACTTCTAGCTGGACCTACCATGAAAGACTTCTGAATCCAGGAAGAGAGACTGACTGGGCAACATGTTATTCAGGTACAAAAAGACTTGGACTGTAACTCAAAAATCATCAAATAATAGTGCATACATCAAGTGCAATGGGAAGCTCTTCTGGAGAGGGAGAGAAGCTTCCAGTTAAGGTGACATTGAAGCCAAGTCCTGTAAGATGAGGAAGAGTTGTATGAGAGTGGGGAGGGAAAGGGGAGTTGGAGGGATGGGGATTGTGCTGGGATGGGATGGAGTGAGCTGCCCAGGCAGGGAAACCAGCACTATACAGACCTGAACAATGAAGATGGCACATTTTGTTCAGGGAATGGTGAATTAAGTGTGGCAGGAATGCTTTGGAGAGACGGTCATTTGCTTGTATGGAATTTTGCCCAAGAGACCTCATTACAGTTTCTAATTTTTTGATGTTATCATGCATCACTGCCCTTGTCAGATAGTATCATGATCACAATAACATCAAGCATAATATTTCATTGATTCTCACAAAAACAGGTGGGTGCCACAGTTATCCCCATTATATGCACAAAATGATGAAGACTTGGGGTTAATGAGCGATTTGCCCAAGCTCACCTGAATATTAAGACTGAGTCAAATGTTAGTCTGGTCTGACTTTAATGCTTGCCTTGTTCATGAGCACCATCCATTGCCTCTCCTATGCAGTTAAGCAGGTAGACAGGTGAGAGAAGAGCCCGTGTGATATCGGGGGAAATTCACCCCTGATATTTCATGTAGGTTCTTTTCTATTTTCCCTGAGTGTCAGCCGGTCTGAGAAATAAAGGGAAAGAGTACAAAAGAGAGAAATTTTAAAGCTGGGTGTCCAGGGGAGACATCACATGTCGGCAGGTTCCGTCATGCCCCCCAAGCTGCAAAACCAACAAGTTTTTATTAGTGATTTTCAAAAGGGGAGGGAGTGTACGAATAGGGTGTGGGTCACAGAGATCACATGCTTCACAAGGTAATAAAATATCACAAGGCAAATGGAGGCAGGGCAAGATCACAGGACCACAGGACGGGGCAAAATTAAAATTGCTAATCAAGTTTCGGGCACGCATTGTCATTGATAACATCTTATCAGGAGAAAGGGTTTGAGAGCAGACAACCCATCTGACCAAAATTTATTAGGCGGGAATTTCCTCATCTTGATAAGTCTGGGAGTGCCACAGGAGCCCGGGGCTTATTTCATCCCTTATCTATGACTGTAAAAGACAGCCGTCCCCAAAGCGGCCATTTCAGAGGCCTCCCCTTAGGGATGCATTCTCTTTCTCAGGGATGTTCTTTCCTGAGAAAAAGAATTCAGCAATATTTCTCCTATTTGCTTTTGAAAGAAGAGAAATATGGCTCTGTTCCACCGGGCCCACAGGCAGCCAGAGTTTAAGGTTATCTCCCTTGTTCCCTGAAATTGCTGTTATCCTGTTCTTTTTTCAAGGTGCCCAGGTTTCATATTGTTTAAACAACTTGTGCAGTTAATGCAATTATCACAGGGTCCTGCAGGGACATTCATCCTCAGCTTACGAAGATGACCAGATTAAGAGATTAAAGTAAAGACAGGCATAGGAAATCACAAGGTTATTGATTGGGGAAGTGATAAGTGTCCATGAAATCTTCACAATTTATCTTCAGAGATTGCAGTAAAGACAGGCGTAAGAAATTATAGAATTATTAATTTGGGGAACTAATAAATGTCCATGAAATCTTCACAATTTATGTTCCTCATCCGTGGCTTCAGCAGGTCCCTCCATTCGGGGTCCCTGACTTCCCGCAACATGTTTCTCTCTACTCACAGACTTCTGACCAAATGTATGTGCGGAGTTTCTACACCAATTCTCCAACTCTCTGGATACCAACCGCGTATCCCGCAATTGCATTCTGACACTACCTAGAGTTAGCGCAGAACCCACAGGTTAGGGGCTCAGTCCCACAAGACCACCCTCACTTCAGATGCCAGTTGCAAGTCCTAGGTTGTCACCTGTATTTTGACCAACCAGTTAGAAATCAGGGTTTCCCATGACCTTCTTCTTGAGTTTAATTATTTACTAGAACAACTCACAGAACTTAGATAAACAGGTTTTTTTCTTTTCTTTTTAAGAGACAAGGCCTCGCTCTGTTGTCCAGGCTGGTGTGCAGTGGTGCAATCATAGCCCACTGAAGCCTCAACCTCCAGGGCTCAAGTGATTCTCCTGCTTCAGCCTCTCACATAGCTGGAATTATAGGGTTCCCACCACCACATCTGGCTAATTTCTTTTATTTTTTGTATAGATGGGGTCTTCTTATGTTGCCCAGGCTGGTCTCAAATTCCTAGGCTCAAGTGATTCCACCCACCTCTGCTTCCCAAAGTGCTGGGATTACAGGCATGAGCCAGCGCATCTGGCCACCTTATTTTCTATTACTGGCCCAATGTAATGGCTCCATCTCAGGAACAGCCAATGAAAGAGATGCACAGGACAAGGTAAGTGGAGAGGGGCACAGAGCTTCCATGCTCTCTGTTGGGCACACTACCCTCCCAGGACCTCCTTGTGTTTAGCAACACAGAAGCTCTCCAAACCCTGCTGTTTGGGTTTTTATGGAGGCATGATTGATAAAATCATTGGCCATTGGTAGTTAAGTCAATTTCCAGTTCCTTTT